>NW_026878484.1:0-242813 GCF_032173495.1 Musca vetustissima | reverse complement strand
GTTAGGTACAGGTTCATCCAGCTGCTTTAGCATTACCATGGAAATTCCGTCCGGTCCCAACGCTTTGGATGATTTAGCGTTCTTGATGACATCTGCAACGTCCTCCTTCGTAAATTGTGGTGGTTCCTCCTCAGCTCGGAGTGCTCTTATGCTACGTAGCACACTCCTTTTCGCCCTGTCACTCTCGGGGTGCTCTATGAACTGCCGGTTAAAATAACTCGCGCACCTCTTTGGGTCTGTTACAGTTACGTCGTTAAATGTAACAGCCGTCCTGTCATCTTTCCTTCCAGGATTCGAGAGTGACTTAACCGTTGCCCACAATTTACTCGTTCCGGTGGCAATGTTGCATTGCTTCAGGTGGTCTAGCCACTTTTTCCTTTTGTGCTCGCATACTAATCTGTTGACTTCAAGGGTAAGCTCTCGCACCCTTGGGTCCTCAGGAGTAGTACGACGGAGCTCATCACGCTCATTGGCCAATACCGTTGCTTCTGCTGGGAAGTTAGGTCTTACTTCGGGTATTCGACCAGCAGGTATGAAGCGAGCGGCAGCAGTAGCGATGATTTTGCGGAAATTCCTCTCAGCTACCCGTGGATCTGAGGGAGTGGGCAGCTCTCTGAAGCGGTGATTGGTAAACTCTCTGAAGCCAGGCCAATCAGCTTTCCCATGGTTCTGGAAAGTACGGCTTTCAGAGGTTATGAAGTCTGGTGGTCTGTTTACGGAGACGATGATCGGAAGGTGGTCTGAGCCTAGTGAAACGACGGGTTGCCAGGTTACGTCATTTATCAGACCCGGTGCCACAATGGTGATGTCTGGCGAGCTGTGGCAATCTCCTCTATTATCCTCGTGGGGGCATCCTCATTAACCGTGCAAAATGTTGAGCTATCAATTTGCTCAGCCAGCGCTGTACCCCTCTGGTCATTACCTAGGACGGAATGCCATAATTCATGGTGGGCATTGAAATCCCCTAGTACCAGGCGGTTATTACCTTCTAAAAGCGGACTGATATCCGGTAAATAACGCGGTGTACAGCTATTCATCGGCGGTATATAAACATTGAGCACCTCTACCTCGGCAGTTCCACACTTGACTGCTACCCCCATACATTCCATGTATGGGTCACTAGAGTCTAGCTCAAGCGAGATAGGTCTGTACTGGACAGAATGGTGTAATAAGAATGCGAGTCCCCCACCTCCGCTTCTGGTACGATCCTTCCGCACAACGTTGTAACCATCGCAACGCTGCAAGCTACAGTTCTCAGTTAGCTTGGTTTCTTGGATCGCACCGACCATTATTCTCTTGCGACTCATAAAATCTACAATTTCGCTGATTTTGTTGCGAAGACCGTCGCAGTTGAACTGCAAAAACGATGCATTTTCAAGGCGCGGAACAGCAATATGTGGTGTTAAATGCTGCGCGTTTTGCTGTTGGGGAGACTGCGGGGGTGTCTCGTACTCCGACGATGACGATTCGGATGATGAATCGGACGACGACTCTTGAGACACACTGGGAGACGTGCTAGCGCAGCATGAAGCAACGTAACTCCTTTCGCAGTACTCCTGGATCCTGTTCAGTCCAGAGCAGCCTCGAAAATGCACCCATTCTCCACATCCATTGCATCTCACCGAGACAGATCTGTGGTGGATGCGGTTTCTGCAAACACTGCAGAACCAAGGTCCGGGGTTACTTTCAATCCCGGCACGGACCAGTAGGGTTCGGAGCAGGCATTCCGGGATATAATGCCGCTCCCATGACAAAAATGACGAACACGAACATGTAATTGTTGATGTGGCAGCCTCTGGTCGGAGTCCATCTCCGAGTCAATCCGGTACAAAGAACCAGCTGCCGTGGGATTGACTATTGTTGGTGGTTTATATTGAGTGTCTAAAATTTCGCACAGCTCATCATACTTCTTTGAAACAGGGGAATCAGGACTACATAAACTGTGTAACACACTATATGTCACTGCACCCACAGCTTTCAACAATATTGATTTACGCACATTATCATCTGTGCAATATATTTCACAGAAATGGATTTCCAAGCGTTCTTTCCACGACTCCACAGTAGGGATAAACTCCGAAACATTCGATGTCTGGAACACAGCAATTTGACTGGCATTGAAACTTTGATCTACCATCTTTTTGGCTTTGGTCTTTTTTATTTTATTTTGTTTTAATTTATTTGCGGCTTTTATTTATTTGATTTTAATTTGTCTGATAACGTTTTTAGTTTTTTTTTAACTTTGTTACTTTTTCCCAATAATTTCATTTATTATATGTATGTACATATGATTATCATTATCAATGTTCTTTCACTTTGAGGTTATTGAATATTTCCTCGTCGCCAAATTGTATGTATTTACATTAAAAGAAACCGCTTTGGTTGGAATTTAAATAATTTTAAACGACTTGGCAGCGAATTAAATAAACGAGACACTCTTACAACAAACGATTTTTCCATATGCACATATATTCTAGGAATAATTAGTGCTTCGAGTAGATCGAGAAAACTGAAAAGTGCTTGCCAAGAAAGAGGGACATTGAATTTTACAAATTTTATAGAAAAGCAACATACACCTAACATCAATAAAATTAAAGAAGGAACAAACCAAGAAACGTTCAACAAGGGAAGTTATGTGAGTGTAAACACCCACAAAGTACATATACCTTACCGCACTATTAAAAGCTTTCTGCATTCGTCTAATGTTCTGCATATTAGTGCCAGAGTATACTTCTAAACAATAAAGCAAGTTTGGCATGACGAGAGAATGTACCATTTAACATGGTAAGGGAGAAGAAGATCACAGTTATACAGTTTATTAACATCTCGTGAAGAGAAAACCATCGCTTTTGTTTTAGACGTATTAACATTTAATTTGTTTAAAGCCATCCATGTGCTAACTAAAGAAAGAGTGTCATTAATACGGGATTGAATGATATCTATATTAGCCAGATCACCTATAAATAAAAGTTGAAGGTCATCAGCAAATAGATATGCGGAACAAAAGTTTCCAGTTACAGCCGTAATGTCATTAATGAACAGTAAGAAGAGAATTGGTCCCAGAACTGAACCTTGAGGAATACCGCTCTTAACTGATAAAACATCCCATATAGCGTTATTAATTACAACGTACTGTCTTCTATCCAACAAAGATAAATAAATGAGAGTGAGAGTAAATGAGACTTGTAACTGCATACAGTAATACTAATAGCAAAAGGAAGAAGATAACATACTGTATATTAGGTTGTAACGTACCAATATGTGAGCATTGTGTATTAGGGTGGAACGTAAATACAAATTCTCTATATTTCGGGTATTCGACCAGCAGGTATAAATCTAGCAGCTGCAGCTGTGATGATGCCTTGGAATTTCCTTTCTGCTACCCGTACATCAGAAGGAATGGAAAGTTCTCTGAAGCGTTGGTTGGTGAACTCTCTGAATCCTTGCCAGTTGACTTTCCTATGGTTAAGGAAAGTGCGGCGTTCAGAGATGACGAAATCGGTCGGTCTGCTAATAAAGACGATTATGGGGAGGTCGTCTGAGCCAAGAGATATGACGGGCTGCCAGCTGACGTCATTTATAAGACCTGGTGACAGAACGTGGATCTATCAATTTGCGCTGCCAGCATTGTTTCCCTCTGGTCATTACCTAGGACGGAATGCCACAACTCATGGTGGGCATTGAAGTCCCCTAGCACCAGACGGTTATTGCCCTCCAACTAATGTTGGACAAGCACCTCTACCTCGGGAGTACCACATTTAACTGCTACCACCATACATTCCACTAGAGTCAAGCTCAAGCGAGATAGGCCTGCATTGAACAGAGTGGTACATAAGGAAGCGGGTTCTACGATACAGGTGGCTGGTTGTTTCTGCTGTTTGATAAAACAACCAGCAACTATTTGCTGCGAACTTTATGACGTTTTCATGAATTTTTTTTTAATTAATTTTATCATCCGTTATTTACAAAATGTTGAGCAGTTAAATGAAACAGCTGCAAATGACTGGATTTGTCCGAACATTATATCTGGTTCAACTCAAATAGACTCTTCCGATTGTGAGATCAATGTTTAATTAATTCTAGAAGTGAAATCCAATACCTTGAAACCCCCATTGCGGACGTCTTAAAGAAAAAGCTGAATACATGGACTGCCTGTGAAATCTATTTTTCTTGGATCGCATATTGAGAGGTGTTTTTTTGTAAAGTCTGCATCATATTTCCAAATAAAGGAGGGCGCGGAAAGGGCAACCATCAAGTCCCAAAATTACTTCTGTCTCACCCTTCTAGAAATTGGAAACCTGCTACCAATGCTTCTGTCACTGCTACCATTTGTAAGGTTAACTTTTCATCCTCTTCGCAGAGTCTTTCAAAAATGACATTTGGCAAGTCATCACAAATTGATTTAATACAAAGTCTTCCAAATTTGCAATTAAGCGCTAACGATTTGACTCTGGGGTACCACTCAGCAACCGACTCACTATCAAGTTTCGTTGCAACATGAAATTTCTTGCGTTCGCTGAATACTATTGTTGGTGGTTTATATTGAGTGTCTAAAATTTCGCACAGCTCATCATACTTCTTTGAAACAGGGGAATCAGGACTACATAAACTGTGTAACACACTATATGTCACTGCACCCACAGCTTTCAACAATATTGATTTACGCACATTATCATCTGTGCAATATATTTCACAGAAATGGATTTCCAAGCGTTCTTTCCACGACTCCACAGTAGGGTTAAACTCCGAAACATTCGATGTCTGGAACACAGCAATTTGACTGGCATTGAAACTTTGATCTACCATCTTTTTGGCTTTGGTCTTTTTTATTTTATTTTGTTTTAATTTATTTGCGGCTTTTATTTATTTGATTTTAATTTGTCTGATAACGTTTTTAGTTTTTTTAACTTTGTTACTTTTCCCCAATAATTTCTTTTATTATATGTATGTACATATGATTATCAATGTTCTTTCACTTTGAGGTTATTGAACCACTTATTAATTTGTTGTTGCAGAATATTTCCTCGTCGCCAAATTGTATGTATTTACATTAAAAGAAACCGCTTTGGTTGGAATTTAAATGCTTAATATTTATTTATTTAATGTTTTGTAATAAAAAGCCGAAAGGCCAATAAACAATTACAATATATTATTTTGAAAAATAGTACACACAATTTAATTAACATTAGGAACTTATAAATATTAACTTATCTCTAACAATCATACATTCAGTGGGACTTCTGAGGAGAACAACTACTCTTAATAAGCCCCTTATACGGGGCAAAAATTTTAATCTTAAATAAAATAAATTTTTTCCCTCAATTAACATGTTAGCGATTCACAAGAAATATAACATTACGTCAAATATGACTACTCAAAAAGTATGTCTTTCATCTACCTCTCATGGTAAAGATGGAGAGAAAGATATACTATAATTTACTGATGTTGCCCTTTTAGGAAAGCAACTAGTTTATTCCGAAATGTTAAAAATTTTAAATTCAATAATTTTAAATGACTTGGTAGCGAATTAAATAAACGAGACACTCTTACAACAAACGATTTTCCATATGCACATCTATTCTAGGAATAATTAGTGCTTCGAGTAGATCGAGAAAACTGAAAAGTGCTTGCCAAGAAAGAAGTACATTGAATTTTACAAACTTTATAGAAAAGCAACATACACCTAACATCAATAAAATTAAAGAAAGAACAACCAAAGAAACGTTCAACAAAGGAAGTTAAGTGAGTGTAAACACGCACAGAGTACACATACCTTACCGCACTATTAAAAGCTCTCTGCACTCGTCTAATGTTCTGCATATTAGTGCCAGAGTATACTTCTAAACAATAAAGCAAGTTTGGCATGACGAGAGAATGTACCAACTTATGTTTAACATGGTAAGGGAGAAGAAGATCACAGTTATACAGTTTTTTAACATCTCGTGAAGAGAAAACCATCGCTTTTGTTTTAGACGTATTAACATTTAATTTGTTTAAAGCCATCCATGTGCTAACTAAAGAGAGAGTGTCATTAATACGGGATTGAAAGATATCTATATTAGCCAGATCACCTATAAATAAAAGTTGAAGGTCATCAGCAAATAGATATGCGGAACAAAAGTTTCCAGTTACAGCCGTAATGTCATTGATGAACAGTAAGAAGAGAATTGGTCCCAGAACTGAACCTTGAGGAATACCGCTCTTAACTGATAAAACATCCGATATAGCGTTATTAATTACAACGTACTGTCTTCTATCCAACAAAGATAAATAGATGAGAGTGAGAGGAAATGAGACTTGTAACTGCATACAGTAATACTAATAGCAAAAGGAAGAAGAAGATCACATACTGTATATTAGGTTGTAACGTACCAATATGTGACCATTGTGTATTAGGGTGGAACGTAAATACAAATACTCTATATTTCGGGTATTCGACCAGCAGGTATAAATCTAGCAGCTGCAGCTGTGATGATGCCTTGAAATTTCCTTTGTGCTACCCGTACATCAGAAGGAATGGAAAGTTCTCTGAAGCGTTGGTTGGTGAACTCTCTGAATCCTTGCCAGTTGACTTTCCTATGGTTAAGGAAAGTGCGGCGTTCAGAGATGACGAAATCGGTCGGTCTGCTAATAAAGACGATTATGGGGAGGTGGTCTGAGCCAAGAGATATGACGGGCTGCCAGCTGACGTCATTTATAAGACCTGGTGACAGAACGTGGATCTATCAATTTGCTCTGCCAGCATTGTTTCCCTCTGGTCATTACCTAGGACGGAATGCCACAACTCATGGTGGGCATTGAAGTCCCCTAGCACCAGACGGTTATTGCCCTCCAACTAATGTTGGACAAGCACCTCTACCTCGGGAGTACCACATTTAACTGCTACCACCATACATTCCACTAGAGTCAAGCTCAAGCGAGATAGGCCTGTATTGAACACGGCCCAAAGAATCCGGAACAAGCATTCCGGGATATGTTGCTGAAAAACAGTAAAACAATACAAACATATATAACTGGGTTGGCTGCCGCTGGACGAGGTGAATCGAGTCAACCCGGCAGCGGGTTCTACGATACAGGTGGCTGGTTGTTTCTGCTGTTTGATAAAACAACCAGCAACTATTTGCTGCGAACTTTATGACGTTTTCATGAATTTTTTTTAAATTAATTTTATCATCCGTTATTTACAAAATGTTGAGCAGTTAAATGAAACAGCTGCAAATGACTGGATTTGTCCGAACATTATATCTGGTTCAACTCAAATAGACTCTTCCGATTGTGAGATCAATGTTTAATTAATTCTAGAAGTGAAATCCAATACCTTGAAACCCCCATTGCGGACGTCTTAAAGAAAAAGCTGTATTTAAATACATGGACTGCCTGTGAAATCCATTTTTCGTGGATCGCATATTGAGAGGTATTTTTTTGTAAAGTCTGCATCATATTTCCAAATAAAGGAGGGCGCGGAAAGGGCAACCATCAAGTCCCAAAATTACTTCTGTCTCACCCTTCTAGAAATTGGAAACCTAACATATTTTATGAATTTGAAATGAGACCGCGTAATGATGAAATTTAAAATAAAATATTAATGGCAAACGTGATAACTCCGAAGAATAAATAATTCAAGAGAATAAATAATTTGAGAAACCCCAAACCAACGATAACCCCGTGTAAAAACACATTGTGATCATCCTGAGATAGTGGAAGAGTAGGGAGAAAAGATAATGAGAAAAAAGGAGCGGAAGAAAGGTTATAAAGCCTAGAATTTGGTAAGGGTCTATTTTGGAGAAGAAGACTAGATTATCAATTTCATATCTTTCAAACTGTTTATGTATTCTGCTAATCAGCTATGGACATTTGCAGAGGATGTGTTCAATTGTTTCCAGTTCTTCTTCGTCCTCACATAGATGACAGTAATCCTGTCCACTGGAGTCCCACTTAGAAGTGAGAGATCTAATTTTGCAGTGACCTGTTATAATCCCCACAACGATTTTGATCTCCCTCTAATTGTGTTTCAGCAGCGAAGACGTTCGTTTACGAGAGAATTCAGGCCAGATAGATTTTGAGATTCTGCAAGAAGGTTCCCTTAGCCATCTGTTACCAACTAACTCGCAATGGAACGCACGGATTCTGCCAATGAAATAGCTGATGGGAAGTTTCACAGATCTCTCAATCAGAATATTGGACAACTGCGAGCCCCCTCGAGCAAGCTTATTCTTTAGGAAGGGGTCCTTCAGATGGCTCTCGACCAGCACCCATCTATCCTCGCTGATAAATCCGTTAGGGTCAGCTTGGACGATGATTGATATCCGCAGATTTTCCGGAACCTCTTTTGGATTAGCAGAGTCGCATTGCATCGTTGTAGGTGTCTGGGCTACCTGCTTCGAACCAGCGTGTTTGGCTTTCACCACACAGTCGCTGCTCTTGGCAGGTTTCTCCTTCGACACTACCACCGACGCAAACGAAGCAGAGCTCTGTACAGCCGACGACTGCGTGGTTCTCTTTGCAGCAGGTTGTTGCTCCTCCAAGGACTTCATTCTCTTGACAGCCGTAGGCTGTGGCCGAGATTTGGCACCCGGGGTTGCACCCGCTGCAGAGTTATGCCCAGCAGACGCAGGCACCTGCTTCGCCCTCACTACTTTCTGTTCATCCACTAGCAACTGCCCAATTGTCACCGCCTTGTCTATCGGCTTTGGCAATTCGACAGAAGGTGGATTGTCTTATCGGTCTTCTTGGGGGCCTTTTTACGGGCTCCCACCAACAGCATTATTAGAAGCATCGGTAGTTAAAATGATTGGCAGATCTGCGTTAAAATGAACCAAAACTTGGTCTGAGGTTATAGCCTTCTTAATCTCATCATAAGACTTTTTGCATCTGTCTGACCAATCAAATTTAACATCCTTACTCAACAGGTTATAAAAAGGCGACATAATTTGCGCAAAATTGTTAATAAATTTAGAATAATAGTTTTGCGAATAAGAGCAGAAATCACACTCGAAATTATTTCATTATTCTTACGGAGTCCATTTTTATCAATATTAAATTCGATTTGTGATTACGCCAACCACAATGCGAACACACAGGCTTTATATCGTTCTCTGCTTTGTTTTCTCTGCTACCAATGCTTCTGTCACTGCTACCATTTGTAAGGTTAACTTTTCA
This sequence comes from Musca vetustissima, assembly GCF_032173495.1. Lineage (NCBI taxonomy): Eukaryota > Metazoa > Arthropoda > Insecta > Diptera > Muscidae > Musca > Musca vetustissima. The sequence continues at coordinate 233,654 of NW_026878484.1, read as the reverse complement.
TCCTCTTCGCAGAGTCTTTCAAAAATGAAATTTGGCAATCCCATCACAAATTGATTTAATACAAAGGCTTCCAAATTTGCAATTAAGCGCTAACGATTTGACTCTGGGTACCACTCAGCAACCGACTCACTATCAAGTTTCGTTGCAACATGAAATTTCTTGCGTTCGCTGAATACTATTGTTGGTGGTTTATATTGAGTGTCTAAAATTTCGCACAGCTCATCATACTTCTTTGAAACAGGGGAATCAGGACTACATAAACTGTGTAACACACTATATGTCACTGCACCCACAGCTTTCAACAATATTGATTTACGCACATTATCATCTGTGCAATATATTTCACAGAAATGGATTTCCAAGCGTTCTTTCCACGACTCCACAGTAGGGATAAACTCCGAAACATTCGATGTCTGGAACACAGCAATTTGACTGGCATTGAAACTTTGATCTACCATCTTTTTGGCTTTGGTCTTTTTTATTTTATTTTGTTTTAATTTATTTGCGGCTTTTATTTATTTGATTTTAATTTGTCCGATAACGTTTTTAGTTTTTTTTAACTTTGTTACTTTTTCCCAATAATTTCATTTATTATATGTATGTACATATGATTATCAATGTTCTTTCACTTTGAGATTATTGAATATTTCCTCGTCGCCAAATTGTATGTATTTACATTAAAAGAAACCGCTTTGGTTGGAATTTAAATAATTTTAAATGACTTGGCAGCGAATTAAATAAACGAGACACTCTTACAACAAACGATTTTTCCATATGCACATATATTCTAGGAATAATTAGTGCTTCGAGTAGATCGAGAAAACTGAAAGGTGCTTGCCAAGAAAGAGGAACATTGAATTTTACAAATTTTATAGAAAAGCAACATACACCTAACATCAATAAAATTAAAGAAGGAACAAACCAAGAAACGTTCAACAAGGGAAGTTATGTGAGTGTAAACACCCACAAAGTACATATACCTTACCGCACTATTAAAAGCTTTCTGCATTCGTCTAATGTTCTGCATATTAGTGCCAGAGTATACTTCTAAACAATAAAGCAAGTTTGGCATGACGAGAGAATGTACCAACTTATGTTTAACATGGTAAGGGAGAAGAAGATCACAGTTATACAGATTATTAACATCTCGTGAAGAGAAAACCATCGCTTTTGTTTTAGACGTATTAACATTTAATTTGTTTAAAGCCATCCATGTGCTAACTAAAGAAAGAGTGTCATTAATACGGGATTGAATGATATCTATATTAGCCAGATCACCTATAAATAAAAGTTGAAGGTCATCAGCAAATAGATATGCGGAACAAAAGTTTCCAGTTACAGCCGTAATGTCATTAATGAACAGTAAGAAGAGAATTGGTCCCAGAACTGAACCTTGAGGAATACCGGTCTTAACTGATAAAACATCCGATATAGAGTTATTAATTACAACGTACTGTCTTCTATCCAACAAAGATAAATAAATGAGAGTGAGAGTAAATGAGACTTGTAACTGCATACAGTAATACTAATAGCAAAAGGAAGAAGAAGATAACATACTGTATATTAGGTTGTAACGTACCAATATGTGACCATTGTGTATTAGGGTGGAACGTAAATACAAATAATCTATATTTCGGGTATTCGACCAGCAGGTATAAATCTAGCAGCTGCAGCTGTGATGATGCCTTGGAATTTCCTTTCTGCTACCCGTACATCAGAAGGAATGGAAAGTTCTCTGAAGCGTTGGTTGGTGAACTCTCTGAATCCTTGCCAGGTGACTTTCCTATGGTTAAGGAAAGTGCGGCGTTCAGAGATGACGAAATCGGTCGGTCTGCTAATAAAGACGATTATGGGGAGGTGGTCTGAGCCAAGAGATATGACGGGCTGCCAGCTGACGTCATTTATAAGACCTGGTGACAGAACGTGGATCTATCAATTTGCGCTGCCAGCATTGTTTCCCTCTGGTCATTACCTTATTGTGTTTCAGCAGCGAAGACGTTCGATTACGAGAGAATTCAGGCCAGATAGATTTTGAGATTCTGCAAGCAGGTTCCCTTAGCCATCTGTTACCAACTAACTCGCAATGGAACGCACGGATTCTTCCAATGAAATAGCTGATGGGAGGTTTCACAGATCTCTCAATCAGAATATTGGACAACTGCGAGCCCCCTCGAGCAAGCTTATTCTTTAGGAAGGGGTCCTTCAGATGGCTCTCGACCAGCACCCATCTATCCTCGCTGATAAATCCGTCAGGGTCAGCTCGGTCGATGATTGCTACCCGCAGATCTTCCGTAACCTCTTTTGGATTAGCAGAGTCGCATTGCATCGTTGTAGGTGTCTGGGCTACCTGCTTCGAGACAGCGTGTTTGGCTTTCACCACACAGTCGCTGCTCTTGGCAAGTTTCTCCTTCTCCTTGTTGCTCCTCCAAGGACTTCATTCTCTTGACAGCCGTAGGCTGTGGCCGAGATTTGTGGTTGCACCCGTACTCAGTTTACCCTTGGGGGGTACTCTGTACTCAGTTTACTCTTGGGGGGTACTGAGGGCTTAGAAGTCTCAGGCATCAGCTTCCTAGATGTACCAGGACCATTAGCAGGTTTCTCCGGATGAGTTTGAGGTTCCTCTTGATTAACAGGAACTCCTTCCCCGCGGTCCCGTCCGATGTATCATTTACAATAGTTAACTGCTTTCCGGTACATCTTCTTGGCAGCGATCTCCTTGGCATCGGCCTGTCTAACAGATACCGGTACTGCTGAATCATCCATCTTAACGATGGGTTTCTCATCTGTGCCAGCATCTGCTTCGACAGCCAATTGCCTGAGTAATCTCGCGACATCACTACAGGCCGTGGAGATCGAGTACAGATCCTCAACCTAGCCAGGGTTTACTTCCCTAGTCAGCAACTGGGAGTCAACAACAATTAAAAAGTAAAAATTTTTGATTGGGCCAGCAAAATCAATGAGAATTCTACTCCACACTGAATCACTAGTCATCCATGGAATTAAAGAACTTTTGTCTTGACTAGATTGAAGTTTTTGACAAGAAATACAATTGGATATTAAATTTTCAATATCCTTGTCAAGACCAGGCCACCATACAAATGATCTGGTTTTGACAATACCCAAATGAGAACGATGAAGTTCATCCAAAACTTTAGATCTTAGGGTTTTAGGAACTACGGTCCTATATCCCCACACGAAATTGTGAAAGATTTTCATATTTACAATTTACTAATGTGCATTCCAAAACACAACTTGCTTCTTTAGAAAAAATAGGATCGCGTCTCGTTTCATTTAAAAATTTCTCGTTTCTCTTTAAAATTTAAACTATTTTCTTGGGATTCAATATAATTGACGTACGAATTTTAGATACTCTTTGATTCAAAAGATTTTTGAGGCATCCTTGAAATGCAATCAGCTTAATTTTTAACACCTTTGACGTGTTCAATGCTGTAAATAAATCCTAAAAAAATTAATGTCCATCGTTGCATTCGAATGAATTTCCCAATAAATACCGACGAAGTTTTGTAACACAAAACACAATCGCCAAAGCCTCTTTCTCAAGAGTGCTATATTTTTTCTCACTTATAGACAAAGCCCTTGAAACAAAGGCAATTGGTCTGAGACCATCAGAAAATTTGTGATATAAAATCCCACCAACAGCATTATTAGAAGCATCGGTAGTTAAAATGATTGGCAGATCTGCGGTAAAATGAACCAAAACTTGGTCTGAGGTTATAGTCTTCTTAATCTCATCATAAGACTTTTTTCATCTTTCTAACCAATCAAATTTAACATCCTTACTCAACAGGTTATAAAAAGGCGACATAATTTGCGAAAACTTGTTAATAAATGTAGAATAAAAGTTTGCCATACTGACAAAAGCTCTCAATTCGGAAATGTTTATGGGAATAAGAGTAGAAATCACACTCGAAATTCTTTCATTATTCTTACGGAGTCCATTTTTATCAATATTTAATCAGATTTGTGATTACGCCAACCACAATGTGAACACACAGGCTTTATATCGTTTTCTGCTTTGTTTTCCCTGCCACAAATGCTTCTGTCATTGCTATCATTTGTAAGGTTAACTTTTCATCCTATTCGCAGAGTCTTTCAAAAATGAAATTTGGCAAGCCCATCACAAATTGATTTAATACAAAGGCTTCCAAATTTGCAATTAAGCGCTAACGATTTGAGTCTGGCGTACCCCTCAGCAACCGACTCACTATCAAATTTCGTTGCAACATGAAATTTCTTGCGTTCACTGAATATGTTTTTTATTCGATCTAACGTTCCCACGCCTCACATTCCCACCCCTGCCGACCGAGGGGGCGTCCTCCCCTTTCGTAGGGATCGCGTACACACCATAATCCGCATCATAGTGGAATGTGAGAGTGAGTTGACTTTGTTATGTACAGTGTCTAAAATTTCGCAAAGCTCATCATACTTCTTTGAAACAGGGGAATCAGGACTACATAAACTGTGTAACCCACTATATGTCACTGCACCCACAGCTTTCCACAATATTGATTTGCGCACATTATCATCTGTGCAATTTATTTCACAGAAATGGATTTCCAAGCGTTCTTTCAACACGCTCCACGACTCCACAGTAGGGTTAAACTCCGAAACATTCGATGTCTGGAACACAGCAATTTGACTGGCATTGAAACTTTGATCTACCATCTTTTTGGTTTTGGCCTTTTTTTATTTTGTTTTAATTTATTTACGTCTTTTATTTATTTGATTTTGGGTGGTGTAGGGGATGATAGATACCAAGCAACGACTCTGATTGGCTTTAACATGGCGAAGTCCAGGCTTATCTTGGTCTCTCTTTCATCTCAATTGTGGATACTGACCTCCCCGCGGTGCCACCTGGGGAGCTATTCTCATCACCCGATGAAATAGTGAGCTAACATGTGCCGCGAGTTCACCCATAAGAACTATAAAAAAAATGGGTTGAGGCGTCGGGTTAGTTGCCCACCCTCGGAAAACCCAACCTACTATGAAAAAGCAAAGAAAAAGAAAACCAAACCCCCCTAATGTTGACGACCCCCGCAAACGTATAAAGGACCACGATCTGCGAATCTGCACTTGGAATGTGTGCACGTTGTACAGAACAGGCGCAGTGTTCGCTTTGGCGGATATACTCGAGAAGTACAAAGCCGATATTATTGCCTTACAGGAAATGCGATGGAAAGGGACAGGCGTAAGTAAATCAGACGATTACGCCTTGTATTATAGCTGCCATGAAACGAGACATGAATTTGGCTGTAGATTTATGGTCAACAGGAGAATAAAAGACCTCGTCTCCAGATTCACTCCAGTAGATGAGCGAATTGCTATAATCCTTATAAAAGCAAAGTTCTTCTACATTAGTATTATTTGCGACCATGCTCCGACCGAAGACAAAGATGAGCAGACCAAAGACATATTTTAAGAGCGCATATGATGGCTGTCCTGGCCATGACATTAAAATTCTGCCAGGAGATTTTAATGCAAAAATCGGAAGGGGAAATATCTTTGGCCCCACCGTCGGAAAATTCAGCCTTCATGAAGAAACATCCGACAACGGCATGAGGTTGATTGACTTCGCGGCAGCAAAAAACATGGTAGTTAGCAGCACCAGATTCAAGCATCTCGATATACATAAGGCCACCTGGATCTCCCCTGATCAAGTAACGAGAAATCAATCGATCGATCCGAGGAGCGAATATCGATTCGGACCATTACCTTGTGGCAGCCAAGGTACGCACCCGTCTTAATGTTGCAGCAAAGGTCCGATCTAATACAACACGGAAACTTGATGTCGAAAAGCTGCAAACACAACAGGTAGCCGAGGCCTACTCCGCTCAACTTACCCATCTGCTTGAAGAAAGCACTTCTTGTCCCGATAATATTATAGAAGCACAATGGCAAAGAATTGCCCACTCCCTACAAACTGCAGCAAAAAGAACAATTGGGTTCCAAAAACCACCACCAAGAAACCCATGGTACGATCAGGAGTGTCGTAATGCTACTGATGTAAAAAAACGCAGCGTATAGGGCAACCCTGCAGACAGTAGCAACACGTAACGTGATGGAGAATTATCGGGAGAAAAGGAGAGAGGAGAAACGTGTTTTCAGAAAAAAAAGAAAGAACAAGAAAAACGTGAGCGTGATCAAATCGAGATGTACAGGAGTCAGAATGAAGTCCGGAAATTTTACCAACGAGTAAAACACCAAACCGAAGGCTTTGGTGCAGGCACATCCTCCTCCTGTAGAGATGAAGAAGGAAACCTGGTGACAGATAAAGACAGCGTGTTGAGGATCTGGAAGGAGCAGTTCGAAAAGCTTCTAGTATCAAATAGTGGCGATGAAGAAGCCACCAATAAGAGATGATGGTATAGAGTGTATACCCCAAGCGATGTCTGCGTTCGGCATTCCTGCAAAATTAATACGGCTATGCAGGATAACTTTAAGTGGCACAAGGTCAGCAGTTAAAGTAGGAAAGGACCTATCGGAAAAGGTCATACGAGACGCAAAGGTGAACAGAAATGGCACTCTGTACACCAAACAACACATGTTACTCGCCTACGCCGATGACATCGATATAATGGGTCGAACATTGCGAACGGTAACAGCCACCTTTGAACAAATTGAAAAGGAGTCTGCCAAAGTGGGTCTGGCAGTAAACGGCGAGAAGACCAAGCTGATGGTATCAACGCGCAAGACGTCCAGTAGACTCGGACCAACTGTGGAACTTGAGAACTACAGCTTCGAAGTAGTTAAAGACTTTATATACCTTGGTACCGCCATAAATAAAACGAATGACATCAGTTTAGAAATTCGGAGAAGGATTGTGATGGCCAACAGATGCTATTATGGTCTAAGTAAGTGTAGAACCAAGGCCACCTCCCGCCAGACCAAACTCACACTTTACAAGACGCTGATACTACCCGTGCTATTATATGGATCAGAAGCATGGGCACTTGCGCAAGCAGATGAGGCAGCTCTTGGGGTGGTTGAGAGAAAAATTATCCGAAAGATCTACGGGCAGATCTGCCTCGACGGTGAATATCGGCGTCGAATGAACCACGAGCTTTATAATTTATACGCGGACATCGACATAGTCAGTCGTATTGAGCTGCAGCGACTACGGTGGCTAGGCCATGTTGTGCGGATGAATGAAAATGCCCCAGCTCAAAAGGCATATAAAAATGAGCCTACTGATGGTTCCCGTAGAAGGGGAAGGCCACGAATTAGATGGAAAGTCCAAGTAGAAAACAACATCTTGGAACGTGGTCTTCCAAATTGGTGGACTTGCGCACAAGACCGACGCGCTTGGAAATCTTTTTTAAGCTCGGCTTATGGAACAACCGTTCTGTAACAAGTCAGCTAAGTAAGTAAGTATTTATTTGATTTTAATTTGTCTGGTAACGTTTTTAGTTTTGTTAACTTCGTTACTTTTTTCCAATAATTTCTTTTATTATATGTATGTACATATGATTATCAATGTTCTTTCACTTTGAGGTTATTGAGAAAACACTTATAAATTTGTTGTTGCAGAATATTTCCTCGTCGCTAAATTGTAACGTATTTACATTAAAAGAAACCGCCTTGGTTGGAATTCAAATGCTTAATATTTATTTGTTCTCGTTTAGCAACATAACAAAGATTAAAACTAACAACCAGTATGTATGTATTCACATGTGTTATGTGTGTATACATATACAAGTAATCATGTATTTTAATCACTCGAAGATAAATATATGAGAGTGAGAGTAAATGAGACTTGTAACTGTATACAGTAATACTAATAACAAAAGGAAGAAGAAGATCACATAGGCTGACTTCCAAAATGTCAATTGCTTTGCATTCGAACAATGCATCCTGTTCCATAATGCAACAGTACAAAATATTTACATTGCAAATGCATGTCGCTGCCATGCATTTGCAACGCAGTTAAAAAACAATCAAGCATCGGTTTTACTGCTGATGCATTGTTTGTTTACGAACACAATATTAAATATCCACAGAAAAGGAAGTTAATGGAATATTCGCAAAAGTTATTTTAGTAAAAATTTTAATATGTGTAACAAATAAATGCATTTTTAAAGGTGTTCATTGAAAAAACTTTTATTTTTTGTAATTGAAAAAAAAATATGTATGGAAAGCGTGGCTGTATTCCATACATATTTGCAATGTTTCGTAACTTTGCATGTGTACGAAGTTTAAATACCGTAGTATTATTGTATACAAACATTGCATTGATACATTTTGGAAGTCAGCCATACTGTATATTAGGTTGTAACGTACCAATATGTGACCATTGTGTATTAAGGTGGAACGTAACTACAAATACTCTATATTTCGGGTATTCGACCTGCAGCTGTGATGATGGAATTTCCTTTCTACTTCCCGTACATCAGAAGGAATGGAAAGTTCTCTGATGCGTTGGTTGGTGAACTCTCTGAATCCTTGCCAGGTGACTTTCCTATGGTTAAGGAAAGTGCGGCGTTCAGAGATGACGAAATCGGTCGGTCTGCTAATGGAGACGATTATTGGGAGGTGGTCTGAGCCAAGAGAAATGACGGGCTGCCAGCTGACGTCATTTATAAAACCTGGTGACACAATGGTTATATCTGGCGAACTGTGACACTCTCCCCTTATTCTGGTGAGGGCATCCTCATTTACTGTGCAGAACTTGGAGCTATTAATTTGCTCTGCCAGCATTGTTTCCCTCTGGTCATTACCTAGGACGGAATGCCACAACTCATGGTGGGCATTGAAGTCTCCTAGCACCAGACGGTTATTGCCCTCCAACTAATGTTGGACAAATAACGCAGTTCACAGCTATTAATCGGCGGTATGTACACGTTAAGCACCTCTACCTCGGGAGTACCACATTTAACTGCTACCACCATACATTCCACTAGAGTCAAGCTCAAGCGAGATAGGCCTGTATTGAACAGAGTGGTGCATAAGAAATGCTAGGCCTTCACTTCCCCTTCTGGTGCGATCCTTCCTCAGAACCCTGTAACCATCACAACGCTGTAGGCTACAATTTTCATTGAGCTTGGTTTCCTGCACCGCCGCGACCAAAATATTCTTCCGATTCATGAAGTCCACTATCTCATCTATTTTCCCTCGAAGACTGTTGCAGAAGCAATGCACTATCAGGGGTGAGAACAGCAACGTGCGGTGTTAAGTGCTGCACACTTCGCTCCTGTGAGGAGACTGCGCTGGAGTTCCGTACTCCGACGACGTAGACTCGCTGGGGATTGCGCTGTCGCAGCACGAGGCAACGTAATCCTTTTCGCTGTAATCTCGCAACCAGGCCAACCCGGAACAACTCCTGCGCCCATTACATCTCACCGACACTGACCTGTAGTGAATGATGTTCTGGGAAACCAAACAGAAACACGATCCGGGGTTTTGTGCGATCCCGGCACGGACCAAAAGAATCCGGAGCAAGCATTTCGGGATATATTACTCCCAAAACAGTAAAACAATACAAACATATATAACTGGGTTGGCTGCCGCTGGACGAGGTGAATCGGGTCAATCCGGCAGCGGGTTCTACGATACAGGTGTCTGGTTGTTTCTGCTGTTTGATAAAACAACCAGCAACTATATGTTGCGAACTTTATGACGTTTTCATGAAATTTTTTTAAAATTAATTTTATCATCCGTTATTTACAGAATGTTGAGCAGTTAAATGACACAGCTGCAAATGACAGGATTTGCCCGAACATTATATCTGGTTCAACTCAAATAGACTCTTCCGATTGTGAGATCAATGTTTAATTAATTCTAGAAGTGAAATCCAATACCTTGAAACCCCCATTGCGGACGTCTTAAAGAAAAAGCTGTATTTAACTACATGGACTGCCTGTGAAATTTGTTTTTCTTGGATCGCATATTAAGAGGTGCTTTTTGTAAAGTCTGCATCATATTTTCAAATAAAGAAGGGTGCGGAAAGGGCAACCATCAAGTCCCAAAATTACTTCTGTCTCACCCTTCTAAAAATTGGAAACCTAACGTATTTTATGAATTTGAAATGAAACCGCGTAATGATGAAATTTAAAATAAAATATTAATGGCAAACGTGATAACGAGAACTCCGAAGAATAAATAATTCAAGAGAATAAATAATTTGAGAAACCCCAATCCTATCGAAAATACCAACCAAGAGTCATTTCAATCTATAAAACTGAGGCTTAGATCTCGGATTTAATGTCCGCGTATGGTTCATTCGACGCCGATATTCACCATCGACGCAGATCGGGTGGTAGATCTTTCGCAGAATTTTTCTCTCAAACACCCCAAGAGCTGCTTCATCTGCTTTCCAAAGTACCCATAGGTTAGGTTAGGGATGTACGGTTGTTGTGACAACCGTCCACTCGGAGACTATGTCCATTGTGATCATCCTTTATGTATATATACCTGTAAAGAAAAGAGATAGTGGAAGAGTAGGGAGAAAAGATAATGAGAAAAAAGGAGCGGAAGAGAGGTTATTTTAGCCAAGTCAAATTTTTGACAAAGCCTAGAATTTGGTTAGGGTCTATTTTGGAGAAGAAGACTAGATTATCAATTTCATATCTTCCAAACTGTTTATGTCTTCTGCTAATCAGCGATGGACATTTGCAGAGGATGTGTTTAATTGTTTCCAGTTCTTCTTCGCCCTCTCATAGACGACAGTAATCCTCTCACTGGAGTCCCACATAAGAGTGAGAGATCTAATTTTGCACTGACCTGTTATAATCCCCACAACGATTTTGATCTCCCTCTAATTGTGTTTCAGCAGCGAAGACGTTCGTTTACGAGAGAATTCTGGCCAGATAGATTTTGAGATTCTGCAAGCAGGTTCCCTTAGCCATCTTTTACCAACTACCTCACAATGGAACGCACGGATTCTGCCAATGAAATAGCTGATGGGAGGTTTCACAGATCTCTCAATCAGAATATTGGACGACTGTGAGCCCCCTCGAGCAAGCTTATTATTTAGATGACTGTCGACCAGCGCCCATCTATCCTCGCTGATTAACCCGTCAGGGTCAGCTCGGTCGATGATTGCTACCCGCAGATCTTCCGGAACCTCTTTTGGATTAGCAGAGTCGCATTGCATCGTTGTAGGTGTCTGGGCTACCAGCTTTGAGACAGCGTGTTTGGCTTTCACCACACAGTCGCTGCTCTTGGCAGGTTTCTCCTTCGACGCTACCACCAACGCAAACGAAGCAAAGCTCTGTACGGCCGGCGACTACATGGGTCTCTTTGCAGCAGGTTGTTGCTCCTCCAGGACTTCATTCTCTTGACAGCCGTAGGCTGTGGCCGAGATTTGGCACTTCGGGTTGCACCCGCTGCAGAGGTATGCCCAGCAACGCAGGCACCTGCTTCGCGCTCACTACTTTCTGCTCATCCACTAACAACTGCCCAATTGTCACCGCCTTGTATATCGGCTTTGGCAATTCGGCAGAAGGTGGATTGACAGAGGGTGGTTGTGTCTTAAACAAACAAGGAAAAAAAATAAAAGTAGTGAGAACAGTGAAAAAGTGCCTACATTGTTTCAGTGTTTTTTACATTTAATAAACATACAAACAAAATAGCCTAAACAGTGTCTGAATAGAAAAAATTTTAAAAGGCTAAAGCAAAAAAGAAAACAATAACAAATATACCGGCACTCACTGAAACACACAACTGCATTAACAGCATTAACCAGTATTGTTGTTGTTGTTAATGTTCGATCGCATTCTCACTGTTCCCACTTCAAACCTTTGTATACTCACGAATAGGGTTATTAAAGTGGAGTGATATATTTTTGAAAAATATTTTTTATAAAAAATAAAATTTTTTGGATTAATAATTTCGTTTGTTTTTTCGAACACGATCGAAAATAAAACTTTTAAAAAATCGTAACGCACCCTACAGTCGGTCGTACACTGAAAAAATATATATCAATATAAACATATAAAAATATTTTTTTGCCAATATTAATATATGGAATTTAACGTAATATTATTAAATAATAATTGAATTTTTTCGAGAAAAAAATTGTTGTGATCGTGTGTACCCTACAGTACGTGCACACTACATCCTGCAATTTTAAAAATTAGTGAATATCATTCAATTTTATTTAAATTTTTCTCTTTTTCAAAAAGTTTTAATTTTTTTTGGACACCTCCGGTGTTATAATTAAAACTTTGTATATTCCATATACACTTTGAGAAATTTTTGAAATTTTCAGTACAATGAAAAAAATTATATTTTAAAATTTTTCGTTTTTCTTGGAAATTTGATAATTGTTGTGGTTCTATCAGAAAAAAGTTGTTGTATTTACGATACATCACCGTTTTTTTTCATTTTAATCTTTTCTTCTTCGAGGAATATTATTTTCTTCATTTTTGAATTAATTCTTTACCAAAATGCCTTTGACTCCACTAGACTTCTTCATCAGAGCCACTGATGCTCTCGTAAAATACGACGCATGCATCACCTCCCTCCAGGAGGAAGATCTTGACGTCTATGCCTTAGAAATTCAGGCAACTGAAGCTAAGGAACTTTGGCGTAAAGTCAAAGAATGTTATGAAAAATGCATGAACGAGATTCACATCGAAGAAAACCCTTCTGAAGAAGGGTCTCGGTTGAAAGCAAATATCAGGTCGCTTTTAGAGCATATGTAAAAGTCTTATCTTCCCTCAATAGAAAGGTTGATCTACTTCGTCCTACACCTAAAACTCCAACTAAAGTTAGTAATCCACCGGTCACTTCACGAGTGAATTTGCCTTCGGTTTCTGGTGTTTCGCACCAAACAGTTACTCTTGCTGATGCTACTCATATTTCTCTTAATGATAGTTTTGCACATAGCATCAATCTTCCACCTTGTGATATTGATGTTTTCAATGGTGACATTCATACATGGCCAACCTTCCGGGATTTCTTTTCGGCTGTTTATATAAGTAATTCTCGACTTAGTGACATAGAAAAATTATGCCATTTAATCAAAAAAACTAGTGGTGATGCTCGAGATATAGTATCAAAATTCCCCTTAACTCATAAAAGTTTTAGTTTGGCATGGAAAGCTTTAAAAGAAGCTTATGATAATGTTCGCATTTTGGTTAACAACCAAATTAAATCTCTTTTTGATCTTCCAATAATAGATAATGAGACAAGCGCTGCTTTAAAGAGGTATTAATGGGTGTGTTTCTGCCATAAATTGTGCATTAATTGTTTGTCAGAAGGTCACGATGTTAGGAATTGCACAAGTTCACATAGTTGTTTAAAATGTAATAGACGTCATCATAGTTTACTTCACCAAAATACGGCACCAAACAATAATTCAAATAATACGGCTACGACCCAAGTCTCTTTACAGTCCACTCATGTTCCGCATGTCACCCCATCAACTAGTTCTAACCCAAATATGCCTTCCACCTCAACAGGTCAAACTTTTAACGCTTTAACTCGACAAGTATTCCATACTTCACAAAACAAAACTGTTCTTTTGGGCACAGCGATGGTGAATATTGCTCACCAGGGTATTACGTATCCAGCTCGTGCTTTAATAGATCCTGCTTCTGAAGCATCTTTTATAACAGAAAGGTTACAACAGCGTCTTTGCATAGCCACTACTTCAACTCAAGCTACTATTTCCGGGGTAAACCAATCTGTTTCAATAATGTCACGAAAATTGCGTTCGTTGTGTGTAGGTTCTCCCGTAGACAGTACGCTCTTTATGGAAATGACAGCATTAGTAGTTCCTACTATTTCAGGCTATCTTCCTTCGTTCTCCATCAGCAGGGAACTTGCTGCCAATATGCCAAATCTTCGTTTGGCTGATAGAAATTTGTTTGACTGTCGCCCAGTAGACATTTTAATAGGAGCGGATTTTTATCCTAAAATACTGCTGCCGGGAATCCAATCTAATATCTTAGGTTCCTTAATAGCACAGAAAACAGTATTCGGTTGTACGAGTTGTACGAAAACAGTACGAGTGGCATAGGTCTCTCGAATAACATTACAAGATTTTCAGCAAACGTTAAATTTTCTCCCGAAGATAATCTTAACCAGACTATCCTTCGTTTTTGGGAATTAGAAGAAATTCCAAAGCACACTTTATTGTTTCCAATACTGTGAAGATAATTATAAGCGCACAACATATAAGGACTCTAATGGCAGATACGTGGTATCTCTCCCAATTGAACCCGAATTTAACGGCCAAATAGATCTCGGACATTCGAGGACAAATTGTCTACAACAGTTCATTCGCAATGAGGCATCACTCCTTAGAAAACCTAATGTTAAAGAAATATATAATAAAGTAGTTCTTGAATATTTAAATTTAGACCATATGAGGCCAGTTTCGACTACGTCGACAAATTCTACAGTTTGTTATTTGCCTCATCATCCGGTCATCAACCCAGACAAACAAACTACAAAACAACGGCTTGTTTTTAATGCTTCTAACAGAACATCAAATGGGAAAAGCCTCAACGACATTTTACACGTCGGTCCGACTCTTCAACTTGACTTGGTCCTCCTAATTTTACGATGGAGATTATATCAATATGTTTTTAATTGTGACATTACTCAAATGTATCAGATACTCAAATGTCACATACGGGTAAATCCAAGCCACACGGGTCTCCAGAGAATTCTTTTCAGGGATTCTCCCAATAATCCTATCCAAGATTATGAGCTACAGCTTTAGCTATTCGAACGTTATTACAGTTGGCCGATGATATTGAATCTCAATTCCCTCATGCTGCACATATCCTACGGAAGTGCTTGTACGTTGACGAGGTCTTGACGGGATATTATGACTTGGAGACTGCGCATAAATCGAAAGACCAACTAATTAGTGCTTTAGGTTCCGCCAAATTTGAATTGCGAAAATGGACGTCTAATGTTCGCTCTATCCTAGATCCACTTCCCCTCGAATATTTAATAGATTCTCAAATACTTAATTTCGTGGAAACAAGTAGTTCCAAACCTCTGGGCATTAGATGGAATGCTCAATCGGATATTTTTTACTTTAATGTAAAGCCTCTTGTCCACAAACATAATTATACAAAATGGGAAGTGCTTTCTGCAATTGCTAAATTATTTGATCCTATAGATTGGTTAAGCCCAGTAATTATAGTAGCAAAAATTATTATGCAACGCATATGGCTTGACAAAATTGATTGGGATGATTCTCTTCCGTATTCGACGGAAAAAGAGTGGCAGAAATTCGTTGAAACATATTAGGGTGTTAATTCTATTAAAATACCTCGCTGGGTCAAATATAAGCCTGTTTGTGTAGCCGAACTTCATATTTTTTCTGATGCCTCAGAGAAGGCAATTGGCAACCCTGTCGTGAATGTTCACTAATTTTGTGGCGCTCTGTGCTCGTTTAAAAAATATTTAACAATATAATCTGTGTTTTTGTGGTAACAGTGTTTAAAAGTGTTGTGAAATAATTTTTGTGCATTTTGATATAATTGGAAGTGTGAAATATAACATATTTTTCCTAATATTAATTAATCTTTTTAATTCTAATTGGAATTTTGTTTCCATTCCCAATTTGTTCCTTTGTTACATTAGCTTATATTGTTGTTGTAACATTTCTTTTATTTTTATTTTGTTTTGTTATTTTGACATCTCAAAACAGAGTTGCCAAATTATGTGTTTCATAAGAAATTCAAGGGATAGAAATTCCAGTAAATTCATAAATTATTTAAAAATAATAATAATAATAATAAATTTTTTTTAAAATGGTTTGTCCTTACGAATTATGTAATATTTCCGCAGATGATGAGTTGTGAGTCACTTGCTGGTTTTGCCTTAATCAATGGTACGTTAAATGTGCTCGAATTAATGCAAAAGTAGTGGACACAATTAGGGATAATGTTGGTGTCCGTTGGTGCTGTGTCCATTATCGAAAACTTTCAGCCGACTTTTATAACTTTGTAAAAGACTTGCAGTCGGAGCTTAGTTCGATGAAAAAGTAATTTACATCGTTATCAAAACGTTTTGAGAATTTTTCAAATTTGTTCGACAAGTACCAAGAGCTTGATGAATTTGTATCATCACCGTCTGTGTCTGGGCAGAAACGTAAAAGGTCTGCGAAAAAGGCTCCCAATAAAATCGTGCCTAGTCGCAAACCTACAGTTTCTGTTGGGAATACAGTGCCACAATCACCTTCCGTCAATATCACAGATACAACGGAAACTGATTGTGTCCAGACATATGTTAGTGTTGCATCACATTCGGCCTCGGAAATCGTTAAGGATGTAAATGAAGTGATTAATCCAAAATCTGTGAGTATAAGTAGTGCTAGTCTGGAAAAATCGGGAATCATCAGTTCAAACATCTAATGCGTCTTCCGTAGCTGGCACTAGCAATTCCCTCCAACCTGGTCAAAGATCATTATCTATGGCTCCCACCATGAAAATGGTATTTGTATCTAGGTTTGCACCAGATACCTCGGCTGAGGATATAAATTATTCTATAAAATCAAAAATCGATGGAAATTTCTTCCTACGTTGTTATAAGCTCCGGTCTGCTTTCTCAGAAAGTAGATCATCTTTTAAAATCGTAGTACAAGAAAGTATGTTTCATCGACTAATTTCGAGAGAATTTTGGCCTGCTAATGCATTTGTAAAGGAATTTCTGGAAAGATCTGAAAACTTAGCTCATTTGCCTCAGAGGGCTGAAATATTGCCAAAAAATAAAAAATTAACTCGATTATTCTCTGATAGCCTTGGGTTTCATTATGATGTTATAGTATTTTCTGAAACTTGGTTAAAAGCATCCGTGTTAAATAGTGAAATTTTGTGTTCTAGATATCAGATATTTAGAAAAGATAGAGTTCTTAAAAAAGGTGGTGGCGTCCTTATTGCAGTTGATCGTCCGTCCGTAAAGTGGGTTTCATTGTCAGATTCTGAGGCTCTAACACCCTTGACATCTGATGCAAATGTAAACATATATACCTTTGAAATTGTAAATCGTTTTAGCGACATAAATCTTTATCAAATAAATAGCGTATCAAATTGTTATGATCGAATTCTAGATCTAGCATTTGTGAATTATACACAATATTTTGAAATTATTAGAATGCCTCCAGTATGTACTCCCGAAGATAACTACCATCCTACATTATGCATATCCATGATGCATAATAATTTAGCTACCAACAATTCTTTAATATCATTTAAATCTGTTCCTAATTATTATAAAACTGACTTCCGAAAGCTAAACGCACTTATCTCAATCGTAAATTGGAGCACATTATTTATTTGTAATTGTCATAGTGATCTAGAATTATCAGTATATAAATTTTATCATATCCTAAATAAATTTATTCTAGAATGTGTTCCCATTGTTAGAGTTAGAAACTCGGAACGATATCCATGGGTTACATCTGGGCTTTCAAGTATTAAAAATTATAAAAATAAACTTTTTAAAAAATATAAAAAATCAGGCTCCTTATAGATTATGATAAATATGCTGTCGCAAGGTCTAAATATACGTCAGAGTCCCGAAAACTTTACAATAATTATTTAAATTATTTGAGAAATAGATCACAGGTAGTTTTGTTTGATGATTGTCTCTCCAAATCCATTAATGTTCCTTCCGGTGTTCCCCAAGGAAGACATTTAGGTCCACTCCTCTTTCTTCTATTTATAAATGATATACCAAATGCAATAATCCACTCTAAATTGCTAATGTATGCTGACGATGTCAAGTTGTTTATCACCCATAACTCCATGAAGCAAGCTGATTTACTTCAAAATGATTTAAATAAACTTTTTTCAATGGTGCGAATTAAACTGTATGGATTTAAACCTAAACAAATTTAAGCATATGTGTTTTTCCAGATTTTCTACTTTAACAAGGCAATACAATATTAATGGTACTGTTTTATCAACTGTATATTCATTTGTTGATCTTGGTATTTTAATGGATCCAAAATTAAATTTTAATAATCATATCATTACTATGGTAAACATAGCCAACGGTGTCTTAGGATTTATAAAACGATGGGCTAAAGAATTCTCTGATCCCTACATTACAAAACAACTTTTTACATCTCTTGTGCGACCCATATTAGAATATGGTTCTGTTGTATGGGATCCCCAATATACAATATATTCCGATAAAATTGAATCAGTGCAGAAACAATTTCTAATTTTTGCACTGAGAGGTTTACATTGGAATAGTGACTTTTTTTCTTTTTTTCGTACGTTCCCACGCCTCACTTTCCCACCGCTGCCGACCGAGGGGGCGACCTCCCCTTTCGTAGGGATCGCGTACACACCATAATCCGCATTATGATGGAATATGAGAAGGGATAGAAAACCAGCTACAGAAAACCAATACACATTTTACTAAGTGGATCTCTCATAGAATAATTTGTGCGATGAAAATCTACGTATAATGGTTGATAATATCTACTTGATCGAAAAGGAACATTTATTCTAATGGATGAAATTAGGAAGTCTGAGGGTATATTACCGTTTAGTATTTTAATTATAGCATAGTGTTCAACATAATACGTCTACTTTTTAATGTAGGCAATCGAATTAATTTTAACCTGCTAGTGTAAGAAGGCAACACAAAGTCACTATTCCAATGTAAACCTCTCAGTGCAAAGATTAGAAATTGTTTCTGCACTGATTCAATTTTATCGGAATATATTGTATATTGGGGATCCCATACAACAGAACCATATTCTAATATGGGTCGCACAAGAGATGAAAAAAGTTGTTTTGTAATGTAGGGATCAGAGAACTCTTTAGCCCATCGTTTTATAAATCCTAAGACACCGTGGGCTTTGTTTACCATAGAAATGATATGATTATTAAAATTTAATTTTGGATGCATTAAAATACCAAGATCAACAAATGAATCTACAGTCGATAAAACAGTACCATTAATATTGTATTGTCTTGTTAAAGTAGAAGATCTGGAAATACACATTTGCTTACATTTGTTTAGGTTTAAATCCATACAGTTTAATTCGCACCATTGAAAAAGGTTATTTAAAGTCTGGCAACGCTTGTTGTGTAAAGTCGAGTTTTTGTGTTGTGTCAATACTGTGTTTCAAATTTCATTAAATTTACTTATTAATACTTTGTTATTTAAATAAATTTACAACTTTTTCGTAAATTTGTCATTTAGCAACAAAGTGGAAAGTGTTAGTTTGTGCATTTAAGTGTTAATTTGGTGATAAAGTGTTTATAGTTTTATTTCCTTATTTTTCTTTTAGAGCTTATATTCTTATTTTCTTATTATACGTGTTTGACGTTTTGCTGTCATACTGTTGTCTTTTATTCAAGCATCAACAGTTTTGGTAAAAGTTGAGCATATTTTCAGGCGCTAACTAAATTGTGATTGTTTTCGTATTAAATTTAATACTTATTATTTTAATTAAATTTACTGTAGCATAACTTTAGGCAGTTATTGTTATTTCAATGGCTTGTTTGTATAAGGGCTGTTCCATTACCAGCGTTACTGAACTTTAATAACATGCTGGCTTTGCGAAAAATTTGCTCATTTTAAGTGTGCGGGTTTTAATGGTCGTCATTTTGACTTAATTACTGATCGTCAAAATGGACTTCGTTGGTCATGCCCCGATTGCAGTTGCTTAGAAATCGATTTTTATCGACTTTTTAAGGATGCTAAAATCGAGATAGCTGCCATGAAGAAAGAGTTTAATTCTGTATGCTTACGACTATGTTTAACAAATTTGAATATGTAGATGGTTCTCCGAAACGGAAGAAGACTACTTCGGTTATTGCTCATGGTGATAATTTAATTACTTTAAATTCACCAGTTGTTTTATCGCAACGCAATAATAGCAAGAGTGCTCCTTCCGAAAACCATCTTGCGCCGCCGGCGCTATATTCACCTGTACCACCCAGTGGCTTAACCACTGCTGACTCAAACAAACAAAACGGTCCAAGTATTCAGACTGAGAACTTATCTTCTGAAGCCAAATTGACTGATTCTTCTTCTTTATGTATACCTGGTATAGAAGTTACTCCATCTGCAAATCCGGTAACTTTATCTAATCCTCCTGTCTCTGTGGACAATAGTGAACTTATCGTTGTTGCTCCTAGAAAAACTCTATTTATCTCTAGGCTCCATTCTAATACATCGGTAGATAACATCCGAAATTATATTAAATCTAAAATACATAGCCTTCATGAAAATGATTTTAAATTTTTTAAGTTTAAGTCATCAACTCCACGTGACATATCCTCATTTAAACTTGTTATTCCTCAAAAAATATTTAACGTTTTAGTCAATGAATCGTTTTGGCCTGATGGGATTTTAGTAAAAGAGTTTGAATTTAGGGAGAGATCCAACATCGCAAAACCATTGGTTATTTCCGATACGGTATCCGGTTCAAAAAACTAAGTAATTCCTTACAATTAATTCCTTACAATTATAATTCAAATACTGAATTTGTTTGTGTTCGATTAAATTATTTAGGTTTATCTTGTTCATATATAGCTCCTAACTCTGAAACCGACGTTTACCTTAGACATGCTGAATTAATAAAGCAAGCTTCAAATTCAATGCCATCTAATTGTGAAATTGTTTGTTTTGGTGACTTCAATTTGCCAAAGTTAACATGGGTTCTAGGTGACAATAATATCGATTATGTGCTACTTCATCAACATTATCAACTTTTTCTGACATGGCTATTTTCTGGGAAACAATATTTGATCAATGCTTATGCCAAATTAATAATATCTCCAACGATAAAGATAGAATATTAGACTTAGTATTTTCATCAACGATAAATATATCTATATGTAGATGTTCCCCGTTTTCTGAACCTGAAGATAAATATCACCCAACTCTTAATGTGAGTCTGGAATTCCAGCCTAAATTAACTAATGTTGATCATGTTAAACAAAAAAAGCTTAAACTAAATTTTAAGAAAGCCAACTTTGATATTCTACATTCCATTTTATCCAACACAAATTTGGATTTTAAGGGTGATATGGATTCACGCATTTCTTCTTTCTACATAACTTTAAATGAAGCGTTATCATTATCCATTCCCTTCATAGAAGTCAATCCTGATAGTGAACCATCGTGGTCATCTTCTTATCTAAGGCGCCTGCGTAATGTAAAGAGTAGATTGTTTAAAAAATTCAAAAAATATAGTTCCCCAGCAAATTACAGAAATTATTCGTTGGCTAGGTATAAGTATGATACTGAAAATAAGAAGTGTTATTCAGAATATCTAGTAAAAATGAAAAGTAGATTACAAACTAATCCAAAAGATTTTTTTTAAATTCGTAAATACTAAACGTAATATTCGGTCATTTCCCAGCTTTATGAAACTTGGTAGTATGAATTTAAATTTACTTATTAATACTTTGTTATTTAAATAAATTAAAGTGGAAAGTGTTAGTTTGTGCATTTAAGTGTTAATTTGGTGATAAAGTGTTTATAGTTTTATTTCCTTATTTTTCTTTTAGAGCTTATATTCTTATTTTCTTATTATACGTGTTTGACGTTTTGCTGTCATACTGTTGTTGTCTTTTATTCAAGCATCAACAGTTTTTGTAAAAGTTGAGCATATTTTCAGGCGCTAACTAAATTGTGATTGTTTTCGTATTAAATTTAAAGCTTATTATTTTAATTAAATTTACTGTAGCATAACTTTAGGAAGTTATTGTTATTTCAATGGCTTGTTTGTATAAGGGCTGTTCCATTACCAGCGTTACTGAACTTTAATAACATGCTGGCTTTGCGAAAAATTTGCTCATTTTAAGTGTGCGGGTTTTAATGGTCGTCATTTTGACTTAATTACTGATCGTCAAAATGGACTTCGTTGGTCATGCCCCGATTGCAGGTGCTTAGAAATCGATTTTTATCGACTTTTTAAGGATGCTAAAATCGAGATAGCTGCCATGAAGAAAGAGTTTAATTCTGTATGCTTACGACTTGATAAGTTTGAGAATATGTTTAACAAATTTGAATATGTAGATGGTTCTCCGAAACGGAAGAAGACTACTTCGGTTATTGCTCATGGTGATAATTTAATTACTTTAAATTCACCAGTTGTTTTATCGCAACGCAATAATAGCAAGAGTGCTCCTTCCGAAAACCATCTTGCGCCGCCGGCGCTATATTCACCTGTACCACCCAGTGGCTTAACCACTGCTGACTCAAACAAACAAAACGGTCCAAGTATTCAGACTGAAAACTTATCTTCTGAAGCCAAATTGACTGATTCTTCTTCTTTATGTATACCTGGTATAGAAGTTACTCCATCTGCAAATCCGGTAACTTTATCTAATCCTCCTGTCTCTGTGGACAATAGTGAACTTATCGTTGTTGCTCCTAGAAAAACTCTTTTATCTCTAGGCTCCATTCTAATACATCGGTAGATAACATCCGAAATTATATTAAATCTAAAATACATAGCCTTCATGAAAATGATTTTAAATTTTTTAAGTTTAAGTCATCAACTCCACGTGACATTTCCTCATTTAAACTTGTTATTCCTCAAAAAATATTTAACGTTTTAGTCAATGAATCGTTTTGGCCTGATGGGATTTTAGTAAAAGAGTTTGAATTTAGGGAGAGATCCAACATCGCAAAACCATTGGTTATTTCCGATAACGTATCCGGTTCAAAAAACTAAGTAATTCCTTACAATTAATTTATCAAAACGTAAGAGGTCTCAATACTAAACTAAAAAATATTTACCTTAAATCTTTCGATTGCGATTATAAAATTGTTGTCTTCTCTGAAACATGGCTTAAACCTGAGATTGGTGATACTGAAATTTTTTCAGATGAATATCAAGTGTATAGGCATGATAGACTTAATAAAATCGGCGGTGGAGTGCTGATAGCTGTACATAATTCCATTGCCTCTGAGTGCGCTTCAATAAATAATAATTCAGATACTGAATTTGTTTGTGTTCGATTAAATTATTTAGGTTTATCTTTTATCTTAACCTGTTCATATATAGCTCCTAACTCTGAAACCGACGTTTACCTTAGACATGCTGAATTAATAAAGCAAGCTTCAAATTCAATGCCATCTAATTGTGAAATTGTTTGTTTTGGTGACTTCAATTTGCCAAAGTTAACATGGGTTCTAGGTGACAATAATATCGATTATGTGCTACTTCATCAACATTATCAACTTTTTCTGACATGGCTATTTTCTGGGAAACAATATTTGATCAATGCTTATGCCAAATTAATAATATCTCCAACGATAAAGATAGAATATTAGACTTAGTATTTTCATCAACGATAAATATATCTATATGTAGATGTTCCCCGTTTTCTGAACCTGAAGATAAATATCACCCAACTCTTAATGTGAGTCTGGAATTCCCCTAAATTAACTAATGTTGATCATGTTAAACAAAAAAAGCTTAAACTAAATTTTAAGAAAGCCAACTTTGATATTCTACATTCCATTTTATCCAACACAAATTGGGATTTTAAGGGTGATATGGATTCACGCATTTCTTCTTTCTACATAACTTTAAATGAAGCGTTATCATTATCCATTCCCTTCATAGAAGTCAATCCTGATAGTGAACCATCGTGGTCATCTTCTTATCTAAGGCGCCTGCGTAATGTAAAGAGTAGATTGTTTAAAAAATTCAAAAAATATAGTTCCCCAGCAAATTACAGAAATTATTCGTTGGCTAGGTATAAGTATGATACTGAAAATAAGAAGTGTTATTCAGAATATCTAGTAAAAATGAAAAGTAGATTACAAACTAATCCAAAAGATTTTTTTTTTAATTCGTAAATACTAAACGTAATATTCGGTCATTTCCCAGCTTTATGAAACTTGGTAGTATGGGATCATCTAATAACTCTGAATTGCAAATATGTTTGCCAAATTTTTCCAGAACAATTATTCAAACATTTCGTTTAATTTTAATTATAACTACAATATGGAGAAGATAAACCATTTTCCATATTTTTTACTTTCGGAAGATGAGGTATTAAATGCCCTGAAATCTCTAAAAACCTCTAATTCTGCTGGTTCAGATGGTGTCCCATCATCTATATTAAAGTCTTGTGCATATGAATTGTACTTACCTCTAACAGAATTATTTAACTATTCCTTATCCCTTGGTTATTTTCCTCTTTACTGGAGATCTAGTTATATAATCCCTTTACACAAAACTGGTAGTCGGTGCACTATTGAAAATTATAGAGGCATCGCCAAATTGCGTGCGATTCCAAAGTTATTTGAACTCTTGGTTTCTCGAAGAATTTCCCACTTTGTCTCATCTATAGTATCTCCTTTCCAACATGGCTTTTTAAGAGGGAGGTCTACATTGACTAACCTAATGGAGCTTATGTGTCACGTTCACAATGGGTTTATCAATAAACTCCAAACTAATATAATCTATACAGATTTCAGTAAAGCGTTCGATACTGTTGTACACAGTTTATTAATTTATAAGCTTGATATTATGGGTTTCCCGACAATCCTTCTTAACTGGATTTCCTCTTATTTACAAGATCGTACTCAAAAAGTGCATTTCAATTCACTTCTCTCAGATGACATCAGTGTTTCATCTGGTGTTCCTCAGGGTAGCCACTTGGATCCATTACTCTTTGTCCTTTACTTAAATGATCTTCCATCTGTAATCCGATTTTCTAATATTTTAATGTTTGCAGATGATGTAAAACTGTTTTGTAGTCTAAATACACTTAACTCCTCATTAAATTTGCAACATGACCTACACTCATTAGTAAACTGGTGTAGTTAAAAAGTGTAAAAAAATTAAGTCTTTCTAGGACTAGTCCCATATCTATTGATTACTTTATAGGTTCTCATAAACTTGACTCTGTAGACTCGTTTACAAATCTTGGTATTATTTTAGATACCAAATTGCGTTTTCATTTACATATTGAGTCATCTGTTAATAAAGCTAAATCGTTGCTTGGTTTTATAAAGCGATGGTCTAAGGAATTTGATGATCCGTATATAACTAAACGTCTATTCATCAGCCTTGTTCGACCCACATTGGAATACGGCTGTATACTTTGGAGCCCATTTTATAAAAATTATTCTAATAAAATAGAATCGGTCCAAACCCAGTTTCTTTTATTTGCTCTTAGGGGTCTACCTTGGAATCCTCTTGAAGCACTTCCACCGTACGTTAACCGTCTGAAACTGATTGATCTTCCAACTCTTGAAAGAAGGCGATTAATGCTTAGAGCAATATTTATAATAAAATTGTTACGTGGACAAATTGACTCAAACTTTTTAACTGGGGAAATAAAATTTAATATTCCCTCCCGTAGAACACGTAATTATTTACCTCTTAACTTATCCCTAGTTAGACATAATTATGAACTAACTAATCCACTTCGCGCTTTATGTGAAATTTATAATAATTTATATAACAGAGTATAATTTTCTGACCCCATTCATGTATTAAAAAATTCTATTAATCTTCTATAATTGAGGTATAGTTGCCAGACAATTGTGTATGTAATATTTCTGTTTGCATGTTTTGTCAAAACTATGGTGTTTTTGTTTATGGTTAACAACTAATATAAGACTGGCTGATGTTAATTCCGTAGCCAGTAATTTTCCTTCACTACTTACCCTCCATAGTCCGGACTATGGGGTGTACGTTCTCTCCACGTTATGGGGAGGTGGCCCCCTCGGTCGGCAGGGGCGGGTGTGAGTGGCGTGGGAACGTTCGAAAGAAATCATTTTGAAGTAAATCAGCTTGCTTCATGGAGTTATGGGTGATAAACAACTTGAAATCGTCAGCATACATTAGCAATTTGGAGTGGATTATTGCATTTGGTAAATCATTTATAAATAGAAGAAAGAGGAGTGGACCTAAATGACTTCCTTGGGGAACACCGGAAGGAACATTAATGGATTTGGAGAGACAATCATCAAACAAAACTACCTGTGATCTATTTCTCAAATAAGATGATATCCATTTAACTAAATTTATACTGAAACCAATTTGATTTAATTTATATATTAAAAGTTAATGGTTAACCCTGTCAAAAGCTTTACTGAAGTCAGTGTAAATCGTGTCGGTTTGATTACGCTGAATAAAACCTTTTATGACGGTTGAGGAAAATTGAATAAGATTGGTAATGGTTGAGAGGCCACTACGAAAATCATGTTGATATGGACTTAAGATTGGCTGAACTTTATGAGAAATTACATCAGTAATCAGTTTTTCGAATAATTTTGGAATTGCACTCAATTTAGCAATTCCTCTATAATTCGAGACATTAGTTAAGCTACCAGATTTGTGTAAAGGAACTATATAGGATTTCTTCCAGAAGGTCGGAAAATGACAATATTTCAGGGAATAATTAAACAATAGCGTTAAAGGGATAGCTAATGTATCTGAACAGTACTTTAGAATTATGCTAGGAATGCCATCCGGACCTGGACTTTCAATTGATCTTAAATTACGTAGATTTTTAGAAACATATTGACTTTGTAAAAAAGGCATAGATATTTGATCTATCGTCGATAATTTATAACTATATGTATCTTTATTTGGACAGGGTGAATATGAATATGTTGTAGCGAAAAAATTTGCAAAGCACTCTGAAATTTCAGAGTTTTTCTCAAATGTCTGATTATTGAATTTCAAGATGGTGGGCTTTGACGTAGCTTTTCTTTCTATATTAACAAAGTCATAAAAAGATTTAGGATTGGATTTGAAATTAAGTTTAATCTTGTTTAAATAAAGATTGTAAAGTTTTCGGGACTCTGACGTATATTTAGACCTTGCGACAGCATACTTAGCATAATCTATAGAGGAGCCTGATTTTTTATATTTTTTAAAAAGTTTATTTTTATAATTTTTAATACTTGAAAGCCCAGATGTGACCCATGGATATCGTTCCGAGTTTCTAACTCTAACAATGGGAACACGTTCTAGAATAAATTTATTTAGGATATCATAAAAATTTTTTTACTGATAATTCTAGATCACTATGACTCTTACAAATAAATAATGTGCTCCAATTTACGGTTGAGATAAGTGCGTTTAGCTTTCGGAAGTCAGTTTTATTATAATTAGGAACAGATTTAAATGATATTAAAGAATTGTTGGTAGCTAAATTATTATGCATCATGGATATGCATAATGTTGGATGGTAGTTATCTTCGGGAGTACATACTGGAGGTATTCTAATAATTTCAAAATATTGTGTATAATTCACAAATACTAAATCTAGAATTCGATCATAAAAATTTGATACGCTATTTATTTGATAAAGATTTATGTCGCTAAAACTATTTACAATTTCAAAGGTATATAAGTTTACATTTGCATCAGATGTCAAGGTGTTAGAGCCTCAGAATCTGGCAATGAAAGCCACTTTACGGACGGCAGATTAAAATCGCCGAGAACTAATATTTTGTCAGAGTCATTCATTTTGTTAGTGATTGAATTTATTGCTAACAGATGCTGATTATAAATATCAAGTTGCGATGAGGGAGGAATGTATGAGCAAGTCACAAATAATTTAAAATTTTCTAATTCAATGGATATGCAAATAAATTCGATATCAAAACAGCTTAATTCAATTAAATTAGTGGAATATGTGGCATCAACTGCAATAAGGACGCCACCACCTTTTTTAAGAACTCTATCTTTTCTAAATATTTGATATCTAGAACACAAAATGTCACTATTTAACACGGATGCTTTTAACCAAGTTTCAGAAAATACTATAACATCATAATTAAACCCAAGGCTATCAGAGAATAATCGAGTTAATTTTGTGTTTAATCCTCTTACATTCTGATAGCAAACATTGAGAAACATATTTAATTTTTTGGCAATATTTCAGCCCTCTGAGGCAAATGAGCTAAGTTTTCAGATCTTTCCAGAAATTCCTTTACAAATGCATTAGCAGGCCAAAATTCTCTCGATGAAACATACTTTCTTGTACTACGATTTTAAAAGATGATCTACTTTCTGAGAGAGCAGACCGGAGCTTATAACAACGTAGAAAGAAATTTCCATCGATTTTTGATTTGTTGCCTTCTTACACTAGCAGGTTAAAATTAATTCGATTGTCTACATTAAAAAGTAGACGTATTATGTTGAACACTATGATAGTAATTAAAATAATAAACGGTAATATACCCTCAGACTTCCTAATTTCATCCATTAGAATAAATGTTCCTTTTCGATCAAGTAGATATTACCAACCATTATAGGCGAGACTGGGGCACCTTCGGCACTTTTTTAGAGCTCTATATCTCAGTACTTATTCAACATATATAACAACTTTATGGCTGATTTTTGTCCTCTGACACATAATTATAAAAAATAGTACCAAAAAGATATAAAAAAATAGTATTAGTTAACAAATTTTACAGTTTTGTAAAAAAAGTCAAATTCCCCGAATGTGCCCCATCCCGGGGTAGCTTCGGCATTTTACGGGGCACATTCGGCACCATAGTCATAGCCGGGTAATTGTCATCGCTATCAGTCTGGTTGAAATTCTGATCCTCTAAAGGCTCTATTAGGTTTTAATACGCCACACAATGTTTGAATTATATGGCTTTATTTTCGAGCGGCGGACGTTTACATCTCAAGGTCGCACACACCATCAGAAATAGGGGTTTTCTATCGCATTTTCGTCAATACAAGCACGTTTGATCTTATATATGCAATTTCGAACCATATTAAAGGATTAGTTTTAAAAACAAACTCAAAAACCTTTTACGGAAATAATATTGCACAATCTGTATATGGCCGAATGTGCCCCACTTTGAAATGCCGAATGTACCCCGAATGTACCCCGAATGTACTTTTTATAGTTTTTTTCATTTTTTTCAATCAGATTTGTAAAAAGATTATATTTTTAAATATTTTTATAATAATACACATCGTCGTTAACCACTTTTTAATAATATTGTCTTAAAAATTTTAAAAGTTTTATACACGAAATACTTACGAAATGGAATTGAAATATTACAGAAACATCTATAAAAATACAAAAACCTATGTATCTAAATAAGCTTATTAGCTAGAAATTTCAAACTTTGTGTCAGTTATTTATTTCGATATTCGATACCTATGTATCGAAACTAGTGATGTACGGTGAGAACTTCATATCGAAAACGCGATTGCCGAAGGTGCCCCAGTCTCCCCTACGTAGATTTTCATCGCACAAATTATTCTATGGGAGATCCACTTAGTAAAATGTGTATTGATTTCAATTCTGTGTATTCTAACGTAGACTTTTGCATGAATATAGAACTAATAATATCTAATATAATCTTATTTTTAAATTAATAATACAACTTAATAACAAACTGGCTGTTGAAGTAGATTTCTGTAGCTGGTTTTCTATCCCTTCTCATATTCCATCATAATGCGGATTATGGTGTGTACGCGATCCCTACGAAAGGGGAGGTCGCCCCCTCGGAAGCAATTCATCTTGAAGCTACATCAGATTTGTCAACGGCAACATTTTTGGCCGATTTTCATAGATTTAATTCACGGCGCGGGTGCCCTAGAACTATTTTTTTCCGACAATGGTACCAACTTTGTCGAGAATTCAAAATTGTATTTCTGGAAAGTCGTGATAGGATTTGTTCTCATTATAACCACCAGCAGCTTTTATGGAAATTCATCCCAGCTGGAGCACCACATATGGGTGGGCTCTGGGAAGCTGCAGTTAAAAGTTTTAAGATACATTTTCGCAAACACGCTAGTCACTTTAAATATACATTCGAGGAGTTATCAACGATACTTTCTCGAATTGAAGATTGTTTAAATTCAAGGCCATTGTGTCCTATGAATGATTGTGCAGAAAATCAGATAGCATTAACTCCAGGTCATTTTCTAATAGGGTCTCCTATTCTGGCTCCTGTCGAACCATTAATCGAAGAATCTCCCTTGCATATCGTCAATCGGTATCGTAAATTAAAAGCGCTTACTCAGCAATTCTGCCTCCGGTGGAAAGAAGAGTATCTTAAAAGTCTCCATAAACGTTATAAATGGCAGTATCCCGAGCGCGATATACAAACGGACGATGTTGTAGTAATTCGTCACGAACAATTACCCCCCACCGCGTGGAAATTAGGTCGTGTAACTAATGTTTATCCGGGAACCGACGGTCGCGTTAGAGTAGTCGATGTAAAAACGGAAAACGGGATTGTAAGACGACCAGTAGCCAAGTTGGTCATTCTGAACAATTAAAAATTGTTTAAATTTCTTAAATTCGCAGCCTCTCTATTTTTTCGTAGAATGGAAAATTTAAATGAGATGGTTGCCACTCCTCTGCCTGACTATAAGGATGATGTTCCCATGTCGGATGAGGACAGAGATGACGACATTATTATGGTTCCGCTCACCGATATGGACCCCTCTCCTGAAAATAACAAGCATTCTGAAGCTGCAGCTGCCGCTCCTCCTAATGAGGTTGCTCCCGCAGAAAAATTAGTAGTCCAACCTGCTGTGACCGGGATGTCTTCTGAGCCAGCAGCTCCTCTACGGGAGACTGCACCTGCTGGTTCAGTTGTACGCTCCTCTGGAAGCGACCCAAAAGCGAATTCATGTGAGGGCTCCGCAGGTTCCAGAAAGTGTAGTATGTGTCATCAGAAACACCACCTAAGGCACTGTGGTAGTTTTAGAAGGCAAACGCATCCGGACCGTGGTCAAAATTCAGGTTTGTTCCAACTGTTTGTGTGCCGGTCACGTGCTCCGGAATTGCAGGACTGCATCAGCATGCAGTCCTGCAAGGGCAGACACCACACCCTACTACATCCGTCCGATGCTTCTTCTCCTTCCGCAAGGAATCGTCGTCCGCGTTCCCATAGACGTAAACGTTCGTCCGCTTCTGCTGGTCCGTCCGTTCCAGCGACTCCAGTGAACCCCGTCCGCAGTCTGGCAATACAGCCAATTGTTACTTTGGGCCCTACTATAATTGTACAAATTTTCCTGGGTTCACGGCGGGTCCCCGTCCGAGCACTTCTGGACCCATGTGCAGGTAACAGCCGTATCTGCAGTTCATTTGTCCAGTCGTTGCGACTACCTTCCATTCCCGTAGGACCTGATCGATTTTCCCAGATCACGTTGGGCTCGTCCTACAATACGTCGACAAAGTTGTTAATGTCTGCCCGGGTGATGAACCTCACCCATTTAATTTCTCCCACCGAATCCGCTTCAGCGAACGCAGCTTCGCAATTTGAAGTTATGATGCTAGCCGATCCGCAATTCTTCCGAGCGTCACGGGTTGCCTTGGTGTTGGGTGCCGAAGTGTACCCTAAAAGCATGAAAATTCAAACATGTACTACACCGGGAAGCCTATGGGCCCAATTGACCATCTTCGGATGGATTGTGTCGGGTCGAACAAATGTGTAATCGAACGAATATATTTTATTGTCAATTTTGAATAATTAAATTGCAACATAGTGAGATGTTGCAAGGCCGGCGGCAAATGTTTAATCTAAACCTATTTTTTATTAATTTCATTCCTTTTGTACGTTAGAATTTGACTACCTACTATTTGTATGCATCTTTGTGATTTCCATCACAAATATGCATTGTCAAATTCTAACGAGTGACATCTACGATTAAGCGCCACTTTGCCACTCTCTCGCTTCTCTCGTTGCTTTAACCGTCACTTTTACTTCTCGTTTTGTTTTATTTATTTTTTTTTGGTAGTGTTGGCGGGTTATTTGGGATACCATTTGTATTTTGTTTTTGCAAAATAGTCAGGCTTAATTCCAGTTTGTTGTTTTTATAAAAAACAACTATTTATTAGTGGGGAATTTATGGCATTGTCCGCCGAGGGGTAAGGCAGGGAAGACTATAGTTTCGGATCTCGCCACTGATCCTCATCAGTTCCCTTAGTTTTTTGTTGGGATATTCTCCCCAGAAGCTATTAATAGCTTCTTTACAAAAAACCTTTCAAACCCAAATGTCGCTTGTGACAATTCGAAGTTCTTACGTTACCAGCGATACGACCCCAATGAGAAGTTCGTTTCGTTGGCGCCTGACTTCGTGGTCAACAAGGCATTTACCGAATTTCAAAACTGATTTCATTAGTTTTATTTATGGCGGTATCAAGGTATATAAAATCTGATATCATCAGAATGGTCTTCTCACAATTTAATGCCAGACACTCTTTGGCAGACTCCTTTTCAATTTGTTCAAAGGTGGTTGTTACCGCTCCAATTTTCGACCCATTATATCGATGTCATCGGCGTAGGCGAGTAACATGTGATGTTTGGTGTACAGCGTGTCATTTATTTTAACCTTTGGGTCTCGTATGACCTTTCCAGCAGAATGTTGAAAAGATTAAACGACAAACTGTCACCTTGTCTGAATCCTCGTTCGGTATTGAAGGGCTCCGATAGGTCCTTTTAGACTTTAACTGCTGACCTTGTGCCATCTAAACTTATCCTGCATAGCCGTACTAACTTTGCAGGAATGGCGAACACAGACATAGCTTTAAATACCTCTTATAAATTCCTCTATAGTAGGCACATATCGTCTTGTCACATTTATTGTGCACGGGACACAGGATGCTGAGGTTCCAATCATTGGACATGCATTCCTCTAGCCAAATTGTACTAATCAGCTGGTGCATGCCCAGACCAGCATCAGACCACCAGTCTTGAATAGTTCGGCTGGTAACCCCTCGGCTCCTGCTGCTTTACTACTCTTCAGCCGACTGATTACTATTCTGACTTCATCTTGGCAAGGGGGTATACACTCTATACCATAATTTTTTATTGGTTCTGGGGTATTTTCTCTGCTACCTGCTGTGTTTGCAGCTTTCCGACGTCGAGTTTCCGTGTTGTGTTAGATCGCACCTTTGCTGTTACATTAAGACGGGTGCGAACCTTGGCTGCAACAAAGTAGTGGTTCATGGAGGGTGAATTTTCCTACGGTGCGGCCTAAGATATTTTCCCATCCGATTTTTGCATTAAAATCTACTAGCAGAATTTCAATGTCATGGCCAGGACAGCGGTCATATGCTCTTTCGTGGGCGCTCGTAATATATGTCTTTGGTCTGTTCATTTGTGTCTTCCGTCGGAGCATGGGCGCAAATAAGACTGATGTAGAATAATTTCGCTTTTATACGGATTATAGCAATTCGCTCATCTACTGGAGTGAATCTGGAGACGAGTACTTTTATTCTCCTGTCTCGCCTAGAAGCATCTCGATATACACAAGGCCACCTGGATCTCTCCTGATCAAGCAACGAGAAACCAAATTGATCATGTTGTGATAGACGGAAGGCATTCATCCATCGTTTTAGACGTCCGATCGATCCGAGGAGCGAATATCGATTCGGACCATTACCTTGTGGCAGCCAAGGTACGAACCTGTCTTAATGTAGCAGCAAGGTGCGATCTACTGTAACACGGAAATTTGACGTCGAAAAGCTGCAAACACAACAGATAGCAGAAGCATACTCCGCTCAACTTACCCAACTGCTTGACGAAAGCACCCCTTGTACCGATAAAAATACAGAAGCACAATGGCAGAAAATTGCCCACTCCCTACAAACTGCAGCAATAGCAACACTTGGGTACCAAACACCACCATCAAGAAATCCGTGGTACGATCGGGAGTGTCGTAATGCTACTGATAAGAAAAACACAGCGTATAGGGCAACCCCGCGTACAGTAGCAACACGTAATGCGATGGAGAACTATCGGGAGAAAAAGAGAGAGGATAAACTCATTTTCAGAAAAAAGGAGAGAGAGCAAGAAAAACGTGAGCGCGAGCAAATCGAGATGTACAGGAGTCAGAATGAAGTCCGAAAATTCTACCAACGGGTAAAACACTAAACCGAAGGCTTTGGTGCAGGCATATCCTTCTATTGAGATAAAGAAGGAACCCTGGTGCAGATACAGACAACGTGCTGAGGATCTGGAAGGAGCATTTTGAAAAACTTCTGGTATCAAATAGTATAAGTGAAGTGGATACCCCAGAACCAATAATACATGACGGTATATAGTGTATACCACCTAGCCAAAATGAAGTCAGATCAGCAATCAATATATAACTGGGTTGGCAGCCGCTGGCCAACGTGAATCGGGTAGCTCAGACAGCAGGTTCTACGATACAGGTGGCTGGTTGTTTCTGCAGTTTGGTATAAACTGCTACACAGTAAGCCTACTATGAGGCATCCACAATTGTTAAAACCATTGCTTCTTTGTGTAAAACCACCAGCAAATATTTGCTGCGAACTTTATGACGTTTTTCCAATTAATTCAAATTCATGAAATTTTTTAAAATTAATTTTATCATCCGTTATTTACAGAATGTTGAGCAGTTAAATGACACAGCTGCAAAAAACGGGATTTGTCCGAACATTATATCTGGTTCAACTCAAATAGGCTTTTCCGATTGTGAGATCAATGTTCAATTAAGTCTAGAAGTGAAATCCAATACCATGAAACCCCAATTGCGGACGACTTAAAAAACAGCTGTATTTTAATACATGGACTGCCTGTGAAATATGTTCCGATGGTTTTCCTTGGACCGCATATTTAGAGGTTCTTTTTGTAAAGTCTGCATCATATTTTCAAATAAAGGAGGGCGCGGAAAGGGCAACCATCAAGTCTCAATATTACTTCTGTCTCACTCTAGAAATTGGAAACCTAACGTATTTTATGAATTTGAAATGAAACCGCGTAATAAATAAAATTTAAAATAAAATATTAAAGGCAAACTTGATAACGATAACTCCGAAGAATAAATAATTCAAGATAATAAATAATTCGAGAAACCCCAAACATATCGAAAATACCAACCAAGAGCCATTTCAATCTATAAAACAAAGGCTTAGATCTCGGATTTAAGAAATAACAATAAATCCTCGAATACATACTTACTTTGGTGACTTGTTACAGAACGGTTGTTCCATAAGCCGAGCTTAAAAAACGACTTCCAAACGCGTCGGTCCTCCAATTTGGAAGACTAAGTCTTGAGATGCCTTCTGCGTGAACCATCAGTGGGCTTGCTTTTATATGACTTTTGAGCTGGGGCATTCTCATTCATTCACACAACATGGCTCAATACGATTGACTATGTCGATGTCCGCGTATGGATTTTAAAGCTCGTGGTTCATTCGACGTCGATATTCACCGTCGACGCAGATCGGGTCGTAGATCTTTCGCAGAATTTTTGTCTCAAACACCCCAAGAGCTGCTTCATCTGCTTGCCCCATGCTTCAGATCCATATAACAACCCGGGTAGTATCAGCGTCTTGTAGAGTGTGAGCTTGGTCTAGCAGTTGTTTCTAAACTGCTTACTTAGACCGAATTTCAAAACTGATTTCAATAGTTTTATTTATGGCGGTATCAAGGTATATAACATCTTTAACTATCTCGAAGCTGTAGTTCTCATCAGATACCATCAGAATGGTATTCTCGTCATTTAATGCCAGACCCTCTTTGGCAGACTCCTTTTCAATTTGTTCAAAGGTGGTTGTTACCGCTCGCAATTTTCGACCCGTTATATCGATGTCATCGGCGTAGGCGAGTAACATGTGTTGTTTGGTGTACAGCGTGCCATTTATTTTCACCTTTGGGTCTCGTATGACCTTTTCCAGCAGAATGTTGAAAAGATTAAACGACAAACTGTCACCTTGTCTGAATCCTCGTTCGGTATTGAAGGGCTCCGATAGGTCCTTTCCGAATTTAATACAGCGTGCTGACTTTAAGACAATTGTTAAAACCATTGCTTCTTTGTGTAAAACCACCAGCAACTATTTGCTGCGAACTTTATGACGTTTTTCCAATTAATTCAAATTCATGAAATTTTTTAAAATTAATTTTATCATCCGTTATTTACCGAATGTTGAGCAGTTAAATGACACAGCTAAAAAAACGGGATTTGTCCGAACATTATATCTGGTTCATCTCAAATAGGCTCTTCCGATTGTGAGATCAATGTTCAATTAAGTCTAGAAGTGAAATCCAATACCATGAAACCCCAATTGCGGACGTCTTAAAAAACAGCTGTATTTTAATACATGGACTGCCTGTGAAATATGTTCCGATGGTTTTCCTTGGACCGCATATTTAGAGGTTATTTTTGTAAAGTCTGCATCATATTTTCAAATAAAGGAGGGCGCGAAAAGGGCAACCATCAAGTCCCAAAATTACTTCTGTCTCACCCTTCTAGAAATTGGAAACCTAACGTATTTTATGTATTTGAAATGAAACCGCGTAATAATTAAATTTAAATTAAAATATTAAAGGCAAACGTGGTAACGATAACTCCGAAGAATAAATAATTCAAGATAATAAATAATTCGAGAAACCCCAAACATATCGAAAATACCAACCAAGAGTCATTTCAATCTTTAAAACAAAGGTTTAGATCTCGGATTTAAGAAATAACAATATTTTGAATTCTTCCAAGCGCGTCGGTCCTCCAACCGGAGACGAGCTTTTGGAATCGAATTTCTAATTGGCATTTTTCGTTTGCATCTTTCAACAGCAAAAAAACAACAACACAACATCATCATCCCCATACCTCATCATTAATATCATCTTCATTAACTAAACAGGTAGGTCAGGGCAGTGTTTTTTTTATTTTGTGAGCTCGCGAAAAAAATAATAACAATAATAAACAAACATAATAATAACTAAAACAAAACAAAAACATAAACAAATTCGACGGTCTATTTGCAACAACAAATACAACGGCCGCTTTACAACGTTTTGTCGTTTCGTTTGTCTTTCCGTCTGTATTAGTCGCGGACGAACTAATCACGATCAGTGAAAAAAAAATTGTTAAAGATTTTCGTAATTAGTCTGAGTGGTTAATATTTAATAAATTTTCTATTAAAAGATTTAAGAAATAACAATAAATCGTCGAATACTTACTTACTTTGCTGACTTGTTACAGAACGGTTGTTCCATAAGCCGAGCTTAAAAAAAGAAAATTTGAAAATTTTTGTTTATTGAATTAGTAGTGTGTGTATGATTATTTGAAATATAGTTGTGTATAATAACGCCTTACACCTTACGGTCCGCATTGGTAGAAATTTATATAAATAATAATTTTTCGTAATATTTATATTGAATTTAATTAAAAATAATATAATTTTGATATTATTTGCTTTGCTATATATTTATAAAATATTTATTTTTCCAAATTGAGTGGAAAATTTATAAATTTGTTAAACCTTTTTCGAAATTTTGTCGATTTTTCGTTAATTTTTCTTGAAAATTAAGCTTTTTTCGTGTACAATTTTGATATTTCGTTCAAATTTCGGCATTTTTCGAAAATTATTTGCTCTATTTTTTGGATTTTGGTAACCTTTTGTGGTTTTTAAATATATTCTTTGGAAAATTTTGGAATTTTTTCGTAATTTCTTGAAATTTGTTGACAATTGGACAATTTTGGTTTGTTTTTTGAACAATTTTTATCGGTTTTCAAATGTTATTTCGAATATTTGGATTGTTTGAGGTATATTCTCATTGGAAATCGTGGTAAATTTTTCGGAATTCGGAATTTTGTGGAATTTTATTCAAATATTGGAAAATTTGTTCAATTTTTTAATTTTTATTTCGATTTGTGGTATTTTCCTTGAAGAATTTTGATTTTTCGGGAATATTTCGGTCGAATTTTGGTCGAAAATTTAAATCGTTCTTGATTGAGAAAATCATCACATTTTGGAATTTTTAATAATCCTTCTGATTGTTGAGCGGATTTGGCATTTAATACTCCAAGATGTTTACTCCATTGGATAGTTTTATCAGAGTTTTTGACTCTTTTTTCAAATTCGTTGAATATATCCGGGCAATGAAACCCGAAGATACTAATATTTTTGCTTTGGAAGTCCGAAGCGTCGAACTAGAAAAAGTTTGGAAAGAAACAGAGGATAAGTTTAGAACGTGTATTCTCTATTTGGAAACCTCTGAAGAGACGACTAAAGAAATTCTCGAGTCGGCTGATAGGAAATTTGAGGTAGTGTATCAAAAATATATGGAATGTTTATCAAACTTGAATTGTAAGGTGGCAAAATTAAAGCGCGAACAACAATTGTTGAACTCCTCTCGTAGTAGTTCAGTAGCTTCTCTAACGCAGCATCACTGTGATATTCCTGAGGAAGCGCAGCCATCAGATGTAGCGGTAGGAAAATCGAGGTCTTCTCCCCACACTCGTTCGGAAGTGGTTAATTCAGCTACTAGCTCTCCAATATTGCGTATTGAAGATCCCAGTACTCCCCAGACCTTCACAATGCCCCCAAATTTAGACAGTGTACATAGTCTAACATTACCTCCATGTGATACCGATATTTTCGAAGGATATTTTCAGTCATGGCCTACGTTTAGAGACCTATTCAGCACGGTGTATATAAATAAGCGCGAACAACAATTGTTGAACTCCTCTCGTAGTAGTTCAGTAGCTTCTCTAACGCAGCATCACTGTGATATTCCTGAGGAAGCGCAGCCATCAGATGTAGCGGTAGGAAAATCGAGGTCTTCTCCCCACACTCGTTCGGAAGTGGTTAATTCACCTACTAGCTCTCCAATATTGCGTATTGAAGATCCTAGTACTACCCAGACCTTCACAATGCCCCCAAATTTAGACAGTGTACATAGTCTAGCATTACCTCCATGTGATACCGATATTTTCGAAGGATATTTTCAGTCATGGCCTACGTTTAGAGACCTTTTCAGCACGGTGTATATAAATAATACGCGTTTGAGCGATATTGAGATATTGAGCGTCTTAGCCATTTAGTGCGCAAAACCAGTGGAGAAGCTCGGGAAATTGTATCGAAGTTTCGGTCCAGCGTGGAATGCGCTGAAAGACACGTATGATAATCTGCGTTTACTTGTCCACAATCAAATAAAAACCATGTTTGCTCTGCCGGTACTTCAATATGAATCAACTTCGGGTCTTAAAATTATCCAAAGAGGAATTAATGGTTGTTTGTCAGCGATGTCTATCTATGACATTCCCACAGAAAATTGGGACCCATTTTTAGTGTTCTTGGGTCTTCAACGGCTACCCAAAATCACACAAACCTTGTGGGAGCAAAGCGTTAGGGACAAAGCAGCTATTTCAATTTGGAAAGATTTAGATAGCTTCCTAACTGAGAGAATTATAACTCTAATGTGCCTCCATGATATGAGAGGAAGTGAGCAGGCGTCCAAATGGAATGTAAAACGGGTCCACACACATTTGACTAAATCGGATACGTCAAAAACTTTCAAATCGCCACAAAAAATGGATTGTATTCTTTGTCCGAAACACGACCATCAACTTCTTGAATGCCCTCGTTTTAGAAATATGTCGATTTCTACTAGATTCTCAATCGTTAAGCATCATCGCCTATGTGTCAATTGTTTGCGAAAGGGGCACGAGGTTAAAACTTGTCGAAGTGAGCATCGATGTTCTCAATATAGCAGAACACATCACACTTTGAAAAGACTCTTCACCAAATAAGTCAAGTACTACGGTTTGTTCGGTAAACCGGAGTCCCAGTAATTCGCCAACTTTTGCACCTGCCAATCCTACTGTCGCATCCCCCACATCTCTTGTTTCTCGGCAAGTCTTCCACACTTCCCAAAATAAATCGGTATTACTGGGTACCGCTACAGTAAATATTCTCCATGATGGTGTTTCTTATCCTGCTAGGGCTTTGATAGACCCCGCGTCAGAGTCTTCATTTTTGTCTGAGCGGCTTCAAAAACGTTTGAAACTCTCTGTCTCTACAACTAATGTTTGTATTTCGGGAGAGAATTGTACAATTTCGGCCAATTCTCGTAAAGTTTGTTCTTTGAAAATTGGAAGTCCTTGTGATCCCACAGTAAAGCTAGAAACTCGTGCATTGGTGTTGCCGTCAATTTCGGGTAATCTGCCCTCATTTACAGTTACGTCTGATTTAAGAGCCCAAATGCCAAGTATTCGTCTGGCAGATGCTAATTTGTTTGATTCACGTCCCGTGGATCATCATTTAGGTGCAGATTTGTTCCCAAAAATATTGATAGAATCGGTTGGGGCGACCCTCTTGTGGAAGCCAGGTTCGTAGAATGGCTTAAATTTGTGGACACATTTCCCCAAGCAATTCCAATTTATCAGTGTGTTCGGTACACTTCTCAATGTTCGGCGGAATTGCATTTAATTTCTAATGCCTCAGTTAAGGCTGGGGTGTATATATTCGAATTGAAGTCCCATTTCAGAATGTGTTCGTGCATTTACTATCTAGTTATACAAAAGTAGCTGCTATTAAATCATTTTTACTACCTCGTTTGGAACTTTGCAGTTTTAGCCTCTTAACTTTTGAAAGTTATTGGAAAAGAGATCGTTGTAGAATTTCGTCAGGTTTATTGTGGGACGGATTCTATTATTGTTTTGTCATGGCCAATATCCATGATCTTGTTAATAATTCTCTTAGACTATTCGAGATTTACTTCGACTGGAGACACATTGAAATGAGTTCGGTGCATTTTCATTTGTCTTTTGTTCCTTCTCATTCGTAAAAATCATGGATAAATATTCCTCCTTTGTAATAGGCAGTCATGCAATTGCATATTTGTTATGGTTCATTCGTCGAACTTGTGGTCGATACCGTTGTATATATTTTTACCTCGATAAATAGTTATGTCGTTGAAATTTGAGGAGGTTCGACTTCTCCTTCACTCAGAATACCGCACAGTGGTCGAGCTTGTAGAATTCCAAAATGATATGTTTGTGTGTTCATTTGTTTTTCGACTAAGGCTATTCATATGGAAGCAGAATTTGAGTTGTCCACTGCTAACTTCATTGTATCGTTTTATTGCTCGTCGAGGTTGTCAACGTCGGATAGTCCAGTTGAATTTGTAGTTATAACACCCGGTCATCTTTTTTGATAGAAGCTCCTTTAGTTGCTCCGCTTGGTCCTCTTATTTTTGGACAACCGATATCGCTCGTGAATCTGCTTAGAAACTCAGTTTTGTATCATATGAGGTATAAGTCGAAATTTCCACAAAGAAATGTTGTAAAGGACGATTTAGTCGTGGTTCGGCACGAGAATCTCCGTCCGACCTCATGGAAGTTAGGTCGTGTAGAAAATGTTTACCCGGGTGTAGATATTCGTAATGCAAACGGCATTGTAAAGCGGCCTATATCCAAGTTGGTCATTCTGACCGATCATTCGTCGAAGGAAGAAAATCATTAAAATATTTTTTTTCTCATAGTACCATGGACTTCGGAACTTTGGGATGAGTTGGTTCGTCCAATAGCTGCGGTTAAAATAACAGAGTCCGAGACGGAATCCGTAACTGCGGGTTCTTCATAGACAAGTTCGGTATCCAGGCAAGATCCCATAACTGTAGGTGACTCGTTTTTTGTTCCATGATCGGAGTCCGTATCTGCGGGCTCTTCGAATTTAAATAAAAATTGTTGTCGCGTTTGTAATCGCCGGCACTCGATTGGTACGTGCCGAGATTTTCTTGCGATGTCCATTGAAGCTCGCATACATATTATAAACGTAAACCGGGCAGCGTGTGCAGTGCCTGGCCAAATGGCATCAAGCCAATGACTGTCATAGTCAAAAAGTGTGTTTGAAGTGTGGAGGTAGACACAACACACTATTACACAAAGATTCGGCGGATAACGGCCATGTAACTAAAATGTCCGTCCGTTCTCGTGAAAACATAAGGTCTCGTCCGTATCGCAGTCCGATGTCAGGTCCGATATGGAGATCCGATTCAACATCGTCCGTTGATAGTCGCCATGTTGCTAAATTTGTTGGTAACTCACTCGGGACATTACCCTTGCAACAGGTGTCGACCATATCCCCCAGTCTTATCGTAAGACTTCAGCATGTCGGCCCTTCCATTCCAATTCGTGCAATATTGGATCCTTGTGGTAGGCAAAGCCTAATATGTGCCTCAATGGTGTCTGACCTGAGGCTTCCCACATCCAATTTCGATGGGATCCCTTTCTGTCGCATTTCGGTGACATCGACCTACGACCCATCTCAAAACCTCTCGGTCATGGCTCGGGTAACGGATTTACGACACGTCGTTACCCCGTTGGAAGCCATCCCTGAACGAACAAGAGTCATTCCTTTGGCTACTGATGGCAGACCCATGCTTTTTTAGGCCAGGCCGCGTGGCTTTAGTATTTGGTCCTGAAATGTATAGTACAATCGTCACCAATCAGGTGCAAGCGATGCCGGGCCTTCCGATAGCCGATTATACTATGTTTGGTTGGGTACTTTCTGGAGTATGCCACACTTAATTTTGTATTTATTGAATAATTTGGAAAAAATAATAAAATATAATGAATTGCTCACACTGCACTGTCCTACTCTATATTTCTACTCATAAATTATATTCTATAGATTAAGTAATCTTGAGTGTTACAACATTAATAATGTTGCAAGGGGGTCGCTAATGTTTAATTTATTGTGTTTGAAAACGCGTTGAATTCCATATTCGTTATAATCTGCCTACTCCTTAATATTACAACATTGAAATGTCAAATTGCAGATTCTAACGAGTATGGAATTAGCGCCGACGCCACCTTCCTTTATTGGCCTACCTTTTTCGTTGGCCTACCAATCAACAGGTAATCTGTCATACTCTATATTTTCCACTCAACTATTTTCCTTAATAAAGCAACTGCTTTTATTTTAATTTAAATCTAAAAAGTTTGTGTTTTAATTCTTTTATTTGCACGCAATTTCGGCGTCAATACATATCGGGTCGTAGATTCATCTGGTTGCCCCATGCTTCAGATCCATATAACAGCCCGGGTAGTACCAGCGTCTTGTAGAGTGTGAGTTTGGTCTAGCAGTTGTTTCTAAACTGCTTACTAAGACCATCCATAGTAGCATCTGTTGGCCAACACTAACCTTCTCCGAATTTCAAAACTGATTTCATTAGTTTTATTTATGGCGGTATCAAGGTATATAAAATCTTTAACTATCTCCAAGTTGTAATTCTCATCTGATACCATCAGAATGGTCTTCTCGTCATTTAATGCCAGACCCTCTTTGGCAGACTCCTTTTCAATTTGTTCAAAGGTGGTTGTTACCGCTCGCAATTTTCGGCCCATTATATCGATGCCATCGGCGTAGGCGAGTAACATGTGTTGTTTGGTGTACAGCGTGTCATTTATTTTCACCTTTGGGTCTCGTATGACCTTTTACAGCAGAATGTTGAAAAGATTAAACGACAAACTGTCACCTTGTCTGAATCCTCGTTCGGTATTGAAGGGCTCCGATAGGTCCTTTTCGACTTTAAGACAGCGTGCTGAGGATCTGGAAGGAGCATTTTGAAAACCTTTTGGTATCAAATAGTAGCAGTGAAGTGGATACCCCAGAACCAATAATAGATGACGGTATATGGTGTATACCACCTAGCCAAGATGAAGTCAGAATAGCAATCAATATATAACTGGGTTGGCAGCCGCTGGCCAACGTGAATCGGGTAGCTCCGACAGCAGATTCTACGATACAGGTGGCTGGTTGTTTCTGCAATTTGGTATAAACTGCTGCACAGTAAGCCTACTATGAGGCATCCACAATTGTTAAAACCATTGCTTCTTTGTGTATGGTGGTTTTACTTTGCTTCTTTGTGTATGGTGGTTTTACACAAAGAAGCAATGGTTTTAACAATTGTGGATGCCTCATAGTAGGCTTACTGTGCAGCAGTTTATACCAAACTGCAGAAACAACCCGCCACCTGTATCGTAGAACCTGCTGTCGGAGCTACCCGATTCACGTTGGCCAGCGGCTGCCAACCCTGTTATATATTGATTGCTATTCTGACTTCATCTTGACTATTTGCTGCGAACTTTATGGCGTTTTTCCAATTAATTCAAATTCATGATTTTTTTTTTTAATTAATTTTATCATCCGTTATTTACAGAATGTTGGGCAGTTAAATGACACAGTTGCAAA
The DNA here is from genome assembly GCF_032173495.1 of Musca vetustissima. Classification (NCBI taxonomy): domain Eukaryota; kingdom Metazoa; phylum Arthropoda; class Insecta; order Diptera; family Muscidae; genus Musca; species Musca vetustissima. The sequence goes on along the minus strand of NW_026878484.1, from coordinate 189,792 downwards.
AAACGGGATTTGTCCGAGCATTATATCTGGTTCAACTCAAATAGGCTCTTCCGATTGTGAGATCAATGTTCAATTAAGTCTAAAAGTGAAATCCAATACCTTGAAACCCCCATTGCGGACGTCTTAAAAAAAGCTGTACTTTAATACATGGACTGCCTGTGAAATATGTTCCGATGGGTTTTCTTGGACCGCATATTCAGAGGTTCTTTTTGTAATGTCTGCATCAAAGATATTTTCATCAAAGATATTTTCCCTTCCGATTTTTGTATTAAAATCTCCTAGCAGAATTTTAATGTCATGGCCAGGACAGCGGTCATATGCTATTTCGTGGGCGCTCGTAAAATATGTTTTTGGTCTGTTCATCTGTGTCTTCCGTCGGAGCATGATGTAGAATAACTTCGCTTTTATATGGATTATAGCAATTCGCCCATTTACTGGAGTTAATCTAGAGACGAGGTCTTTTATTCTCCTGTTAACCATAAATCCGCTGTCAATTCCATGTCTCGTTTCATGGCAACAATAATACAGTGCGTCAACGTTAGGGGGGTTTGTTTTATTTTTCTTAGCTTTTGCATCATAGGGGGGTTTCTGAGTGTGGGCAACTAACCCGACGCCTCAACTTATTTTTTTATAGTTCTTATGAGTGAACGGCCTGCAGTGACTTAGCGAGGCTTCTCAGGAAGTTGGCTGTCGAAACAGATGCCGGCACCGATGAGGCTCCCATCGTTAAGATGGATGATTCATCGGAACCAGTATCTGCTAGGCAAGCTGACGCTAAGGAGATCGCTGCCAAGAAAATGTATCGGAGAGCAGTAAATTTCTGCAAACGATACTTTGGACAGGATAGCGACTCCATCACGGGGAAGGAGTTCCTGTTAATCAAGAGGAACGCCAAACTCATTAGGAAGTTCTCTAGGAACTATCCTCATGATATTGAGAGGGACTTCTTGATTGATAGGATCCCCCGACCCAGTACTAGGACCACAGCGGTAGTCCCTTCTAAGAAGGAGAAACCTGCTGATGGCCCCGGTACATCCAGGAAGCTGATGCCTGAGACGTCTAAGCCCTCCGCACCCCCTAAGGGTAAACTGAGTACTGAGACGTCTCAGACATCAGAATCCACAAAGACAGAAGGCAGGGAACTGTCGAAATCGGTCCGAAAGAGAGCCCGTAAGAAGGCCTCCAAGAAGACCGACAAGGCACAACCGCCCTCTGTCAATCCACCTTCTGCCGAATTGCCAAAGCTGACAGCCAAGGCGGTGACAATTGGGCAGTCGTTAGTGGACAAGCAGAAGGTAGCGGACGTGAATCAGGTGCCTGCGTCGCTGGGCATACCTCTGCAGTAGCTGCTACCCCGGGCGCCAAATCTCGGCCACAGCCCACGGCTGTCAAGAGAATGAGGTCCACGGAGGAGCAACAACCTGCTGCAAAGAGGCCCACGCAGTCGTCGGCCATACAGAGCTCTGCTTCCTTTGCTTCAGTGGTAGCGTCGAAGGAGAAACCTGCCAAGAGCAGCGATTGTGGGGTGAAAACCAAACACGCTGTCTAGAAACAGGTAGCCCAGACACCTACAACGGAGCAAAGCGACTCTGCTGATCCGAAAGAGGTTCCGGAAGATCTGCGGGTAGCGATCATCGACCGAGCTGACCCCGACGGGTTTATCAGTGAGGATAGATGGGAGCTGGTCGACAGCTATCTGAAGGACCTCTTCCTGTCCGACGAGGTTGATCGAGAGAGCCTGCGGTTTGGCCTGACCTCCTCTTACAAAGGGGTAAAGGTTGTTGATTGTCGCACTAAGAAGACTTCAGATTTTCTTAAGAAGACAATCAACAGCCTGGACCCCCTGTGGGATGGTGGTCGTCTGGCAGCTGTAGCGGTCCGAGAGATACCGAGCGGTATGGTAACCTCGGTGTTTATCCCAAAACCTTTCAAGGGGCTGGAGAAGACACTGAGGTTATTGGAGAAGCAGAACGACGGCCTTCAGACGAGGAGGTGGAGAATCCTCGCCTCGTTTGAAAGGAACGGCGGTGTAGTCGCGAAGTTCGCTACTGATTCTGCGGGAGAGGATTATTTGAGGAAGAACAAGGGTGAGCTTGTTTATGAAATGGGGAAACTTTGTTTCCGCCTCACAACTCCAAAACAATAAGCAGTCAGCAGCAAGCGCTTAACGTGATTCAGATTAATCTGCATCACTGTAGAGCAGCAGCTGCTGAACTGCTACTCACCCTCTCTTCCTCAAACATCGACGTGGCGTTCATTCAGGAACCTTACCTGTACAAGGCAAGGTGACTGGACTGGGCGACACAACATACACGCTTTTGTCTACCTCCAATGGAGAGAAGGTGAGAACGTGTATTCTTTCTAAAAAGGAGTTAAATTTAATGCTTCTTTCTAATTTCAGCAATGGAGATATGACGACAGCAAGACTAGACAGAGGTACCACGAAGCCACTGATAGTCTCTGCCGTCTATCTTCCCTATGAGGCTCCTGACCCACCCGGTACTGTGGTATGCCGCCTATTGGAGGAGATGGGTAGAGTTTTGATATCATCATCGGATGTGACGCCAACGCACATCACTTCCATTGGGGAAGCAGCAACACAAATACAAGAGGTGAGTCCATTTTCTTAGCTATAATCTTAGAATTTGCAATAGAGGCAATACACCAACTTTTGTTAATAGGGTGAGAGGTGAAGTCATCGACATAACCCTCACAAATATGGACGACTCTGGGGTCGTAAACTGGGAGGTGTCTGAGAAATGTTCCTTTTCGGATCATAGACTCATATCCTTCCAGATTCCTACCTCGAGAGCTAAACAGAAACCCTATAGGAATCCTCGGAAGACGAACTGGGACAAATTCAAAGCTAAAACAGCAGTCTCTTTTCGGGATCGTAATGATCTCAAAACGACTGAGGATGTTGAATTAGCTGTGAAAAATGTCACGGCCACTCTTCTAAAGAGCTATGAGGCTTCTTGTCCTCTAACATACCCTGGGAAGAAATCTCAGCCGGTATGGTGGTCACAAGACCTTGCAACCTTGCGGAAGGCTGCAAGGAAAGCTTATAATAGAGCTAGTAAGACAAAGCTCAGTACAGATTGGGATGTTTATAAAAGACAATTCAATAGGTACAAAGGCGAAATCAAGAAAGCTAAACGTGAGTCTTGGGTCTGCTATAGTGAGTCGATCGAATGAGTCAACGAAGCGGCCAGATTCCGCAGAGTACTATCTAAGGATCCAAAATCCATAGGAAGTATTAAGCGAAGTGATGGTACGTGGACAAACTCTGGTAGTGAGACTCTCGATCTTCTATCATCAACCCACTTTCCTGGTGGTAAGGACTATAGGGAAGCTGCGCAGTGTGTGCATCGGCCTACAGTTCGGACGAGGGAAGAGGAGAAGATGATAGAAGACACTATAAGATACCCAAAACTGATATGGGCGATAAACAGTTTTCAACCCTATAAATCTCCTGGTCCAGATGGTATAATACCGGCCATGCTGCAACACGCAGATGAACGAGTAATATCATTTCTGCAGGACATTTTTAGGGCTTGTTTACTTCTGTCGTACATACCAAGTATATGGAAAGAGGTTACCGTGACCTTCATCCCGAAAGCCGGGAAGCCGAGTCATACGTTACCTAAAGACTATAGACCGATTAGCCTTTCTTCTTTTCTATTAAAAACTTTATACCATAGACAGACGACAGCCTTAATTTGCATTAAAAAATTCTTAATTTGAATTAATATTTACCCCTGACAGACGAGAGTTTCTGCATTTACAAAACAATTTTTTTGATTCAAAACAATTGTTTGTCTGTATGTATATGTTGAAGATGTTGGCATTCGTTTCCAATATTTTATCGGGATTGGATCTTTAAGAATATATACATGGCATAAAGGAAGAATATCAGCTAGGATGTTGCAAAACAGCTCCCAATTTGAAAGAATGTTGAAATTTGCCTTTATTTATAATTTTTATTTTTATAAACGTAAACAAATTTGACAACAATTAATTGATTTTCGACAGCATTGCCATATTGAAATTGGTTAATTCAGTATAAATTCAGTTTGAATATGTGCATTAAAAATGAGGATAATGTACAAGTTAATTTGAATTAAGGCTGTTAATTCAAATTAAGGCGGTCGTCTGTCTAGGCTATTAGAAAGGTTACTAGACTCAGAAATTAGAAATACCATCGACCGTAATAAACTTAGTAAATCCCAGCATGCCTACATCAAAGGCAGATCAGTGGATACAGCTCTGCATGAGGTGGTTGGATGTATCGAGAAGAATATGGAGTCCTCTGGCTACACGTTGGCAGCATTCCTCGATATCGTAGGAGCTTTCAACAATGTGAAGCTAGAGGCAATCCATTCTGCTCTTGTAGACATAGGTATCCCCTCACACCTTACGGAATGGATTGATAAAATGCTGGAAAGCAGAATTATCAACTCATCCTTAGGAGAGAGTTCCGTGTGGAAATCTGTCAACAGAGGCACACCTCAGGGAGGAGTACTTTCCCCCCTTTTGTGACTTCTGGTGATAAAAGAGATACTTTTGAAATTCAAACATCTCAGGATAAAGGTTGTAGCCTATGCCGATGATGTAGTCTTGTTGGTTGGGGGTAAGTTTATAACGACAATATCAGACATCCTGGAGGGTGCGCTTTCAACCCTGTCAAATTGGGCTTGCACCAAAGGTCTTGGTGTAAACCCCACTGAAACCGAATTGGTGCTCTTCACTAGGAAATACAAAATTCCTAGTTTCCGCCTGCCATCACTTGGTGGAGTGACTTTAACCCTTTCTGATGAAGCTAAATATCTCGGTACTGTCCTAGACCGCAAGTTACTGTGGAATAGGAATGTCGAGGAACGCTCCAAGAAGGGATTGCTGGCACTCTATTCATGCAAGAACTCCATAGGCAAGAGTTGGGGATTGAGACCCGGAATTATACACTGGCTGTATACGACGATCGTCTTACCCATACTTACTTATGGATGTCTTGTCTGGTGGCAGGGGGTGAATAAAAAGAAGCTGCTGGCAAAACTGAGCCTAGTACAGCGATCGGCTTCGATTCTGATCACCGGAGCACTAAGAAGCACACCACAGGCAGCCTTGAATGCAATCTTGAATCTCCAACCTTTGGATATTCTGATCAAATTCCAGGCGGCAAGGTGTGCCCTGAGACTCCGGGAAACAGATGCCTTGAAATCGCTGAACTATGGTCATGCCAGCATCCTAAACATAACGCCAGGTTATGGCCTTTTTAGGGGGGATAGTCATAACAGTGATTATATTCCCCCTCATAGGGACTTTAATGACATAAAAGTTGAATTTCCTAGCAGGCAATCCTACCTCTACCAGGTCTGTCAATCTTCACAGACGGGTCCAAGATGGAGGAAGGCACTGGCGCAGGCGTCTACTGCAGGGAATTAGGTATACAGAACTCATATAAACTCAACAATGATTGTAGCGTTTTTCAAGCAGAGATTCTTGCAATCACGAAAGCGGCCGAGATAGTAAAAGCACTTAATACCGACATTACGGGACCGGTGACTATCTACGTAGATAGTCAGGCGGCCCTGAAAGCGGTGAAGTCGCATACTATAAACTCGAAAGCAGTTCATGATTGTAAGACCGCTCTGAATGATATACGACAGATAGTTGGGCTATGCTGGGTTCCAGGGCATAATGATATTGAAGGGAATGAAATAGCCGACGAGCTTGCTCGAGGGGGGTCACAGTCGTCCAGTCTTCTGATTGAGAGATCTATTTCATTGGCAGAATCCGCGCGTTCCATTGCGAGGTAGTCGGCAACAGATGGCTGAGGGAACCTGCTTGCAGAATCTCTAAATCTATCTGGCCAGAATTCTCTCGTAAAAGAACGTCTTCGCTGCTGGATCACAGCAAGAGGGAGATCAAAATCGTTGTGGGGATCATTGCTGGTCACTGCAAAGTTAGATCTCTCACTTCTAAGTGGGACCCCAGTGGAGAGGATTACTGTCGTCTATGTGAGGCAAATGTCCATCGCTAATCAGCAGAAGACATAAACAGTTTGGATGCTATGAAATTGATAATCTAGTCTTCTTCTCCAAAATAGACCCTAAACAAATTCTAGGCTTTCTCAAAAAATTGACTTGGCTAAAATAATGTCTCTTCCGCTTCCCCTTTCTCACTATTTCTCTCTCTACTCTTCCACTATTTTTTTTTTTTCTTCTCTTTATTGGTATACCTATACGGCTGTTATAACAGCCGTACATCCCTAATCTAACCTATGAGTGAACTCGCGGCACATATCAATCGAATATGGTTGATGAAAAAAGTTGGATCCATACTTTTTTCATCAACCATATTCGATTGATATGTCAATTAAAGAAGCTTTGTCATCAAGTCATGCTGAATATGAAATTAGAAAAAGAACCACAAATTGTAGGAGAAAATGAAACAGTTGACGAAATGCTATATCAAGAACTAATTAGATATTTATTGTACATATCACTGCATAGTAGGCTTGTTAATATGTTGTCGCAATTTTCTACAAATCCGAGAAAACAACATTATAATTAGACCTCGGATTTTGCATATTTGCATATTTTTTAATAATGAAGATATCGAAATTCTGATTGGACACAAATTCGTTTCAAAGGATTTAGAATTATTTGAAGGGTTCATATTTTTTAATTTTTTGCATATTTGCATATTTTGCATATGCACGAGATATGCAAAAAATATGCAAAATATGCAAAAAATATGCAAAATATGCAAAAAATATGCAAAATATGCAAAAAATATGCAAAATATATGCAAAATATGCTAGGTCGATATGCAATAAATATGCAAAATATAAGCATAAAATATGCAAAATATAGGCAAAATATGCAAAAACCTATAGAAATCTAATTGTGTATGTATGCGTTTCATGGTTCAACTGTTAGATTTTTGGGGCATTATGAAAAATTTGCTAAATATATGTATAAAACATGCAAACATATATAACCGTTATATGGCGATATACTAAAACGTGGACCGATATATCCCATTTCCAATACCAAACATCCTAGGAGTAATAATAATATATGTGCAAAATTTCAAAGTTCTATCTTTAATATTGCGACCTAGCATACCGTGCATATTTTTTGCATATTTTTGCATATTTTGCATATATTTTGCATATTTTTGCATATTTTGCATATGTTTGCATATTTTTGCATATTTTGCATATGTTTGCATATTTTGCATATGTTTGCATATGTTTGCATATTTTGCATATTTTTGCATATTTTGCATATGTTTGCATATTTTGCATATGTTTGCATATTTTGCATATTTTTGCATATTTTGCATATTTTTGCATATTTTGCATATTTTTGCATATGTTTGCATATGTTTGCATATTTTGCATATTTTTGCATATTTTTGCATATTTTTGCATATGTTTGCATATTTTGCATATATTTTGCATATTTTGCATATTTTTGCATATTTTGCATATTTTTGCATATTTTTGCATATTTTGCATATTTTTGCATATGTTTGCATATTTTGCATATGTTTGCATATATTTTGCATATTTTGCATATTTTTGCATATTTTGCATATTTTTGCATATTTTGCATATTTTTGCATATTTTGCATATGTTTGCATATTTTGCATATGTTTGCATATATTTTGCATATTTTTGCATATTTTGCATATGTTTGCATATTTTTGCATATTTTGCATATTTTTGCATATTTTGCATATATTTTGCATATTTTTGCATATTTTGCATATTTTTGCATATTTTGCATATGTTTGCATATTTTTGCATATTTTGCATATCGACAATGCATATTTTGTATATTTTTTGCATATATTTATCGACCTAGCATACCGTGCATATTTTTTGCATATTTTGCATATTTTTGCATATTTTGCATATTTTTTGCATATTTTGCATATTTTTGCATATTTTGCATATTTTTTGCATATTTTGCATATTTTTTGCATATTTTGCATATTTTTTGCATATATTTTGCATATTTTTTGCATATATTTTGCATATTTTTTGCATATTTTTTGCATATTTTTGACATGACCCCAAATATCGATCAATTAAAGCATGAAACGCCTAAATACAAAATTTGAGTCCAATCGGATAAAGCATAAAAAATATGCAAAAATCCGAGGTCTAATTATAATGCAGCTATACACGTACTTAAATATCTAATAATGAAATGAAACTTCAGCTGTTTCAGAATGATTTTTCGATGCCAATTGGGCTCACAATCTGGATTCTGTTTTCTTCTTGGAGGTGGTGGTGTGGTATCTTGGGAGTTTAAAAACCAGAAAGTGGTGGCCACTTCCAGTGCGGAATAATCGAAAGAACACGTAAGAGTAGACAATTTCTCACCAAATGGGTTTCACTATAACGAACGTTATAAGAACGAAAATGTCAAAATCACTTATTCGATTCATAGCAGGTTTATTCACAAGGTTAACAGGGAGGCGTTGACTGTCAAATTTAATATTTGAAGAATAAATAAACAAAAAATATTTTTATTCCAACCAAAATATACATATGTGCACATTACTATAATTACGTTTTCCAGAAGGATATTTTTAGTTTTTATCCTGTTCTGGTTGGTATTTCGCGATTAAAATGTTGACAGTGAGAGAAGGCTGAGACATGAATACGCCTGTCTGTTAACCTTATGAATATACCTTGATTCATAGCTTTCGAATCAAGGCCTATATAAGGTCGGCCAGTAAACACAGGTGAGTATAAAGTTTCTTGTCAAATCATATTTTGAAACCTATACATATTGTCTTTGCGAAGCACATCTTGACTATTTCAAAAGTTTAAAGAAGATTTTCAAGTAAATTATCCTACAAATTATAGATTGTGTTGTGTTTTGGCTGTGTTTTTCATTTAAAGGCGAAACAATTAGTTTTCGCCTCGGCAAAAAAAAAATTGACGTTAAACTTAAGTTTTCTCTACGAATTCGCTTACTGGCCGACCTTATATAGGCCTTGATATAGGCCATGTTTCGAATCGATTGTAAAGAGGTGAATTAAGCACATAAATTTTTTCCACGTATGTATTTTAAGAAAATACAATTGTTTTTATTTCTCATTTATATCATAACTGAAAAAAATTAATAGAGAAACAGGCTTGGTATTCATGGGCCGAAGGATGAAGCTATCTATATTGGGAATACAAATTAACTAAAGTTTGTAGAAGATATCCTCAGCTCTCTTACAATATCTATATAATTTTGCCTAAATCAGAAGACAAAACAACCACTCTATGGCGATGAACTTTTTATTTTGTGAAATAACATACATATTATGTTCAAGCGGGTAATAAATCGAAATCGTCGTTAACATGAACTATTGGAACATGTTCACTATCAATTTTATGCTGTCTCTCGAGATCAATGAGTTCATATTTTTTAAGTGCAAGTTCCCAATCCATTAATTGAACTGCATGCAGGCTTTCAGCTTCATTATGATGGCGCAGAACCATAGATTCCTGTAAGTAAAACAATATTAACAATATTAGGTATTTGATAATTGTTGTTGATAATTGTTGGAACTATAAGGGTAGTAGGTAACAAAGTAATTAATATGTAGTGCTATTAATGAAAATCTTCGGCATGTACCTATTCTATATTTTATTGTTTGTTCATGATTTCAATATTCACGAATTATGTACGAGTCTTCAATTTGTATACGTATGAGCTCAATTACGATCTAAGGTGACCCTATTTTTATCACTATATAACTTTATTAACGTATAATATATATGATAGATCGCCAATCGTAACACAGGTAATCTGTTCTTCTTAATTTTCTCCTTTTTATATTATTTACTTTTGTCATTAAATTATTGAAACAAAAACAAAAACGTTCGTGTCTAATTTTCGAAACGGCTCTTTTGCATTTTGATGCATTCGAAACAGACGCGAGCCTTTTGAAAAAACTTTCTAAGAATTTGTTCATCATTATTAAACTTGTTCATCATTATTAAAATCCATCATTCAAACAAAAGATAGGTGAGTGCAGTGTTTTTCAAAAAGATTTAAGCTAGAGAAAATAAAAATAATAATCAAAAAATTCAAAATACCAGAAAAAATATAATTTTAAAACAACAAGGGCCGATTTACAACGCGTCGCTAATCCCTAAATTTCTGAGGTGAACTGCGCAATTTAATTTTCTCCTTTTTATATTATTTACTTTTGTCATTAAATTATTGAAACAAAAACAAAAACGTTCGTGTCTAATTTTCGAAACGGCTCTTTTGCATTTTGATGCATTCGAAACAGACACGAGCCTTTTGAAAAAACTTTCTAAGAATTTGTTCATCATTATTAAAATCCATCATTCAAACAAAAGATAGGTGAGTGCAGTGTTTTTCAAAAAAATTTAAGCTAGGGAAAATAAAAATAATAATCAAAAAATTCAAAATACCAGAAAAAATATAATTTTAAAACAACAAAGGCCGATTTACAACGCGTCGCTAATCCCTAAATTTCTGAGGTGAATTGCGCAATTTAAGCCAATACTAGTAAATTTTGTTTCTTGAATATTGGATGTCAGTGCGATCCCACAAACTCGTATAACAAATGCCAAGTTTTCGTCTGGTAGATGTTAATTTGGTTTATTCTCGTCCTATGGACCTTCTTTTGGTTGTAGACTTGTTGGAGAGACCATCATTTAAGTATGGTCAAATGTACTAAAATTAGGAATTCATGATATTTAAGACTAATAAATTTATTTAAGGCTAATTAATTGTGGTTAAGCTAGAGAATGTAAATGACGCACTAATGGACAGAAAGACTCCAAAAAGGGGATGATAACTCGAGCACATTCTCTTTAAGGACTACTCCAAAAAATGGTATTTTGTCGGATATCATTGGGATTACGCTTAGATATTTCCCAAGAACCGTGCATTATTTAATTCTGGGGGTCTCTGCCAATTACTCCGTCGACTTTCTTATATGTAAAGGGGTTAGGATTTCTGTCGCCCTATTTCAAATTATTTCCGGAAATTAAACGGAGTTTAAACGAAGAATCGTGTTTTTCAGACTAATTGCTTTGTAGACAATTAATAATGCGAATTCGCGAGGATAGGACGTTTTTTGTGCTGGCGCTATCATTCGACATATTCCATCACTAATTTCCTCTCTTATGTTCGGATCTGTTATGGTGAATGAAATTCCAGATTGAGATCTCCATCGACATATCTAAAAAGTCGCACTATTTGGACTAGCTCGTATAAGCTCGTAAATGTTGCAACACGTTTGAACATGTGTATTCCTTTAAATAAAATAATAAATTCATCTTCATATCGATTCATGTGTTAATAAAGCCAAGACTTTATTATGTTTCATTAAACGCTGGTCTAAAGAGTTTGATGACCCTTAAGATACCAAAAGATTATTTGTTAGTATTGTCCGCCCAGTCCTAGAATATGGTTGCATTCTTTTGAGTCCGTTTTATAAATGTCACTGTGATATAATTGAGTCAGTTCAAGTTTAGTTTCTTTGCCTTGGGTGGCCTAAATTGGAATTCATCGGAATTACTTCCACCTTATAAAAGTCGCTTATTGTTAATTAATCCTCCAACACTAGAAAAAAGACGTTTTATGTTAAGAGCATTATTTATTATTAAATTACGAAACAGGAAGAAGGGGAAGTCAGCGAAGGAACCATCGTCTGCTGGGAGAGCAGATGTCGCCCCACAGAATAAATCTGTGAAGCGTATCCGCTCTTCGGAGGGTCCTCAACCCTCACCCAAGAAGACGATGACTTCTCGTCTGGTAGATCCTTCTACCTCCTATGCGGCTTGTGTTGGACTACAAACTGCGGAGAAACGACCGAGTACGGAGAAGGCTTCAACCTCCTCTGAAAAGGCGACCTCCAAGGCTCGTAGTCAACGACGTAAGCCGTATGATAGACCAACTAAGGTAGCCACCGATGAAGACCTTCTTGTGGCAATCATAGACAAAGCTGATCCTCAGGGTAGAATCAGTGAGAGTCATTGGCTGCTATTTGAAGGAGCCCTTCGGTCGGCTATCGTCTGCAGGACGGACCAAGGGGACCGACAGTTTGGTAGTGCCTTCATGCAGAAGGTTGCCAAAGTCATTAACTGTTTAAAAAAGAAATCCTAGGATTTCCTTGTGGAAACCGTTAGTGGCTTTGGCGCGCTCTGGGAAGGAGCTAACCTTGCAGCGGTCTCCCTAGCAGAAATCCCGACAAGACGGGTCCTTTCGGCCTGGGTTCCCCCACCTTCTGTGGATAAGGAGCTCCTGCTGAAGATGCTGGCGCTACAAAACCCCAGCCTCACTACATCGAGTTGGATTGTGGTCAATCTAACTCCCTGTAACGAGAATGGTGGTATGGTGGCGGTTGACCCACCAGGGGAGAAATATCTCAGGGAGCGTGAGGGAAAACTGAACTTCGGTTCAGGATGGGTTCGGTTTCGACTGAACACATCCACCGAAACTCAGTAGGAGTGGGGAAGCGGCGTAGGCTGCGCATAATGCAGATCAATCTACATCATTGCAAGGCCGCAGCCGCCGAACTACTCCTGTCCCTCACGAAGTGGAAGTGGACATTGCCTTAGTTCAGGAGCCATATATTTATAAAAATATGGTTTCTGGACTAAGGAATGCTAACTTTGATATCTTCGCCACGTCCACGGGGGACAAGGTGAGAACATGTATAGTAGGTAAGAAGAGCTTAAATTTAATCTATCTATCTAATTACAGCAATGGTGACATGTGCACTGTGAGACTCGAGCACAAGACGGGGAAGGCCACCCTGCTCTCCTCAGTCTATATGCCCTTTGAGGAGAGGGATCCACCAGGCACATGTGTACGGAAGATGAAATGATGAGCACCTGCAATGTTATCTTGGGATGCGAAGCAAATGCTCACCATTTTCAATGGGGTAGCAAGGACACAAAGAAACAAGGTGAGTCCGATTTTGATTTCATTTTATTCTATGATTTACGTATATGTAATAGGAGTAGTGACCCGACTTTTAAAGTTAGGGGTAGAGAGGAGGTCATCGACTTAACCCTCTCAAATCTAGACGACTCCGTCATCAGAAATTGGAGGGTATCTGATGAATGTTCCTTCTCGAATCATTTAAAGATTCTCTTCGAGTACTCTTTTGACGGAGATAGACAACAGCCTTATCGGAATCCAAGGAGAACAAACTGGAAGAAATTCACGGAGCTAACGAACTCCCAGCTGACTCTTAACACAAACTTAGGAACAGCTGTGGAACTCAACGGGGCCATGAAAAATCTAACGGACGTTCTCCTATGTTGCTGTAAGGAATCCTGTCCGCTCACACATCCTGGGAAGAAATCTCGGCCAGTGTGGTGGAACAAGGAACTTGGTGAGCTCAGGAAAGCGACCAGACGACTGTATAACGGGGCGCATAAGTCTAAACTCGACACTGATTGGAACTCCTATAGAGTTAGTTTCAATAAATACAAGAGTGAGATAAAACGCGCGAAGAAAAAGTCATGGGTAAGTTTCTGTGAGTCGATAGAAGGAGTCAACGACGCTGCTGGGTTTCGAAAACTACTATCCAAGGACCCGAAGTCCATCGGTAGTATTAAGAAGCAAGATGGAGCGTGGACGGACTCAGGTTCTGAGACTCTAAATCTCCTAGCCGAGACTCATTTCCCGGGTTGCAAGGACACACTCGGCCTTTTGCCACCCCGGATCTGGATTTCATTAGCAGGGTGGTTAACAGAAATAAGATATGATGGGCGGTCAACACATTTAAGCCTTATAAATCGCCAGGACCGGATGGTATTCTTCCGGCGATGCTTCAATATGCCTCGCCAAGTATTTATCTGATCCTTGAGAAGATTTACACTGCGTGTCTGACTCTCTCGTGTGTTCCGGATCTATGGAACGAGGTAAAGGTCACTTATATTCCCAAAGCAGGGAACCAAGCCACTCTGCACCAAAAGACTATAGACCCATTAGTCTATCATCCTTTCTCCTCAAGACTCTCGAAAGACTGATCGACCTGGAGATTAGGAGTCGTATAGACACCACTTCTCTCAGCAGCTCACAACACGCATACATAAAGGGCAAGTCTGTGGAATCTGCACTGCACGAAGTGGTGGGCTATATTGAGAGGAACATGGAAAACTCAAATTTTACGCTGGCCGCCTTCTTAGATATAGAGGGAGCCTTTAACAACGTAAAACTTGAATCCATAAACCACTCACTTAGGGAAGTTGGCATTCCTGATACCCTGACATATTGGATAAATAAAATGCTTAACAGCAGAATTATAAATTCAAGTGTGGGGGATACAAAAATCAGGAAAACGGTAACTAGAGGCACACCTCAAGGACGGGTGCTTTCGCCGTTACTATGGCTACTGGTAATTAATATCGTATTGAGGGAATTGGACGGGGAAGGTATCAAAGTTGTAGCTTACGCGGACGACGTGGTGATATTGATTTCCGGAAAATTTCCGTCTACAATTTCTGAGCTTATGCAAAGAGCTTATGCAAAGAGCTTATGGGAAAAGCTGGGGGGCTTAAACCATCGGCTATACACTGGTTGTATAACACTGTGGTGAAGCCCATCTTGTCCTATGGCTCTCTTGTTTGGTGGAACTGTTTGAGCCTCAAGTCGACATCTAGTAAATTAGACAAGGTACAAAGAGCCGCCGCGATTTTAGTTACAGGAGCCAGAAGGAGTACGTCACAAGCAGCTCTGAACGCAATGCTGTATTTCAAGCCTTTGGGCCTCAGCATTAAGTGTCAGGCTGCGCGTAGCGCCCTAAGGCTACACGAACAAAAACTCTGGCGGAACTGTACCTTTGGGCATAGTAGTGTTCTAAATGAACCAGGTATAGCATTGGACCAACACGCTAAACTAAGCGACTATATATCACCAATCCTTAGATTTGACGATGTAGATGTCGTTATCCCTAGTAGAGACGACTGGAAAAGAAGTAACCCTCCTCTGGACGGTCTGGCCTTCTATACAGACGGATCCAAGATGGAAGAAGGTACTGGGGCAGGCGTCTACTGTGAAAGGTTAGGCCTTGAGTTGACCTACAAGCTGGATAGTAATTGTAGTGTTTTCCAAGCTGAAATCTTCGCGATCTGGAAGGCAGCGGAATTGATAAAAAACCTGGATGCTGAGGTCGTTGAACCGGTGACTATCTTTGTGGATAGTCAAGCGGCTCTTAAAGCCATCAAATCTTGCCACATCAAATCCGAAGCCGTCCTCAAGTGTAGAGCAGCTCTGGAAGAACTTAACCATAGCTATCGGTTGTGTTGGGTACCAGGACATTGTGACATCTTGGGTAATGAAAGAACGGACGAACTAGCTAGACGAGGATCTCAATCCACCGATCTAGAAACTGATGACTCACTCAAACCACCCATTTGTCTTTTCTATAGGAACTTTGAGGCATTCTTTGACGAAACAGCCCGCGAACTTTGGCACATCGAACCTAGGTGCAACGTGTCAAGATCAATCTGGCCGACTCTGTCTAACAAAAGAACGCACTCACTATTGAACCTGAACAAAGCTTAAATTAGAGTGATGACGGGAATCATCACTGGTCACTGCAACATCAGGGCCTTTACTAGTAAATGGGATCTTGATGCAACTGATTACTGTAGACTCTGTGTTGACGAGGAGGAGACGGAGACAATTGAGCATCTCCTGTGTCACTGCCCAGCCCTGGCTTACAGGCGACACTGACTAATGGGTACTAATTTTCTACCGGATCTCAGCTTCTTCTCATCAAGCGAACCTGCTCTAATCTACAGCATAATTAGAAACATAAACTGGTTAGGAGCATATAACCTTGGCACGTAACACTTTTTCTGTCTGACTCATAGGGCCATCGACCTTCACTCATTCTTCACTCCTTTAATTTACTAATCTTCTCCCCCCTACAGATCTGTCTTCTTGGTCTCTTCTCTTCACTGTATCTTCACTGTATAAACTACTTTATTTGTCTCATATTTGGATGAAATAATAGTAAATTTGACAAGCAGAGATGTGGAAATTTGCGAAATTGTACAAAAAGGGCGTCTGCTAAGCAAGATTTTTAGCAATCAAAAGGCAAATATTTTTCGTGAACCTTTTGACATTTACATACATTATATGGTAGGCATTAAAAGTAGCGATTCTTATAATATAAGTTTTTCGCCTAAAGGTAAGCTTTTATATTTTCAAAAGGCTTTAATTAATATATATTTAATTTTAGGTATTTTATATCCATTTTTTATGGGTTGGAACGTATTAATTGAACAACAAAACACAAAATGAAGCGTTTTCCCCTACATCATTTTTTTCGTTGGCAACACACAACTATAAAAACCATCCTCGGCTGGTTATACCTGGGAAATGAAATATGAATATCATAAAAAAGCTTTATTGCATTCTACGTGCTAAGAACATAAGCTCTGAACTAAAAAAAGCCGCTTGCTAATATTGTCATTAGCAGTAATTGTGTAAAACTAATGCTAATACTTTATGATGCTGCATTTTAAACTTTGCCTTCTTGAAAAGTAATCTAAAAAATCGAATTTTACAATTCTGAGATTAAAATTTACTTCATCACAACACCTTAAACACATACGTATAATTTCATATGTTAATATTAATTTTGAAAACACCTAATATGAGTATAAGTGTTGATATCCGATTAATTCTACAGCTGCATGTTATAAGAATGGTTTAGTCTAACATGCATTACTTATTTATTAGAAATAAATCCATATTAAATCTAACCATTTCCCCTATATCTTCCAACGATTATACTATTCCTTCTATAAATCCCCAACCCATCGTGTTTCACAATATGAATGTAGTCGTTTAAAATATTTATTTGCTCCTTGAAAAATTCTACATAATGTTGCAGACCTATTTGGAGATTTTATAAAGAATGAGCAAATGTCCAAAATTGTAGAAAATATCGAATCTTCGATGTTGCATTTAAACTATATTTTAAAATGTAAAGTGAACAATGTATACAGCAGAAATGAACTTTGTTTTAATAACGGTCTGCACTACATTAGACGCGCCGTCATATCCTTGTTTTGATACTTCACCTTATTATTGCATCATGCCTCAGTAGTCTTTAGTTAATACATCTCTTCTACACACATTCAGAGAGTCTCTTTGCAATCGTCATTAAATACATACTTCATTGTACATATTACATCATACTTCATTATTCCTCATAATAAAAACTTTATTTTTCATAAACACAAGTGAACGTATTATTCAATAAATGATTTGATTGTTATGTTTTAGATATCGCCTTTCATTCAATCGATCACTTCACATAACACTCACTTTATTTCTTTTTTGTTTTATTAATAAAAATACTTTTATATATATACTTTATTCATCAGCTTATATTGAAAATATATATGTGAGCTATATCAAAATCATTCTAGATTCAATTTAGTACACCATTTGCATTAAATCGGACGAAAATATAAATGGGAGATATATCTAAATCTGAACCGATTTTCTCGGAACTTAACATACATCACTCTAGACTTAATTTAATATGCCATTCCAAATTTCGTGAAAATCGAAGAATATGTAGGGACTTTGGAGCACTATTTACATAAAATCGGACGAAAAAATATATGGGAGCTATATCTATATGTGAACCGATTTTCACGAAACTTAACTTAACCAAATTGCGTGCAAATCGAAAGATATATAGGGACTTTGGTGCACCATTTAACTTAAATCGGACGAAAATATATATGAGATCTATTCTAAATCTGACCTGATTTTCACGAAACTTAGCATACATCATTCTGGAATCAAAATCGAAACATATATGGGAGCTATATCTAAATCTGAACCGATTTTCAAGAAAATTAGCACACTTTATTCTGCACCTAATTCAGTACGCTATGCCAAATTTCGTGCATGTGTCTATCTCCTTTCCTTTTGCCTGTTACAAACATATGAACAAAGACATAATACCCTGTACCACGGTTTTATGAAGGGTATAACAAAAAGAAGCTCGGTGTTTGGGTACCACACCAATTAACAGGAAAAAAAATACGATGGATCGAATTTCCATCTGCGAAGCCTTGGTCAAACTGAATGAGATAGACCCATTTCTTAAAGGGATGATGACTGGAGATGAGAAATGGATCACATACGATAACCATGTGCGAAAAGGATCGTGGTCAAAGAGCGGTGAAGCACCTCAAACGGTGGTGCTTTTTTTATGATGATGAGAGGTGATGAGAGGACTTGACACCAAGTCCGGACTATATTAAAATAATGGATTTCTTTTTTTCAACCTTATAAAATAATATATATTATCACAAAAAAATCTAAAACGTATAAAGATTCCTGCTCAGAATCTCTTCTACTAGTCTACTACTTCTTAGTAGACTGTTCTAATAAAAAATGATGTAAAATCGTTGAGATTTTTGAAGAAGTAGCCAGGTTCCCATAATTTGTTCATCGCGATATAGCAGACAAGAGGTGCATAATATCCATACAATGCACTATGGCTAAAATCGCGATTTTAGCGGCATAAAATATTTCCCGACAAGCTAGCTTTACCACATTTGGAGTGTAGAATTCTAATGTTAGAAAAATAAATTTGTAAAAAATGGGCTGGCCACGTTTATTGCATGTTGAGTATTTTGGGGATGTTGCGTTCGTTTTTCAACCGAATTGGTATTGCAATTTGGTATTTTGGGTTCTCGTTGTATAGAAAATATCCCAAAAATGATTAATATTGGACTAGTTTTTTGCATGTTGAGTATTTTGGGGATGTTGCGTTCGTTTTTCAACCGAATTGGTATTGCAATTTGGTATTTTGGGTTCTCGTTGTATAGAAAATATCCCAAAAATGATTAATATTGGACTAGTTTTTTGGGAAGCCCCCATATAACGGTATGCCCCATTATTCGGAATTTTTGAGATTTTGTGCATGTTTTTTAAACGGATTGGCTGAGTTAGGTTCTAATTGGGTAGCAAATCTTCTTACCAAAAACTATCTATATTGGACAACTTTTTAAAGTAGTCTCCATATAACGATACCTCCAAAATTCCGGTATTTTAGGGAGTTTGGGCACCTTTTTCAACCAAGTTGGCTGTATTTTTATATTTGGATTCCCATTTATTTATAGTAGGACGCATAAAAACTATATGAATAATTTTCCAAAAATGTTTGTTTAAATAACCTGTTGAACCGCCAGACTCGTAGCTTAAAACTAGGATGAATTTTTCAACATACATTCAAAAATGTATAGGTACTTTAAAATACTATCTCAGGCTTAAGTCTAGGTTAGAGGCCCCTCGAGGATCGTTTTGAAATTTTTACCACATGTAGTCCTTGGGGTTCTGATTACAACGTTATATTTTTTCTTGCGGAAATCGGTATTTCCGGAGATATGGGCCTCCAATGTTCCGTTGGGACTCTTATATTTTCTCACGGTTTTTAACAATTACTGAGGCAATATGGGTATCAATTTAAAGCGTTTGAAATACCGGAAATACCGATTTACACAAGAAAAAAAGGATACCATAGTAATCAGGGCCGCAGCATCCTGTGTCCCGCGCACTCTGTACACCAAACAACACATGTTACTCGTCTACGCCGATGACATCGACATAATGGGTCGAACATTGAGAGCGGTAACAACCACCTTTAAACCAATTGAGAAGTAGTCTGCCAAAGTTGGTCTGGCAGTAAACGGCGAGAAGACCAAGCTGATGGTATCAACGCGCAAGACGTCCAGTAGACTCGGACGAACCGTGGAACTTTTGTACTACAGCTTCGAGGTAGTCAAAGATTTTATATACCTTGGTACCGCCATAAATAAAACGAATGACATCAGTTTTGAAATTCGGAGAAGGATAGTGATGGCCAACAGATGCTACTGAGTGGTCTGAGTAAGCAACTCCAAAGCAAGGCCACGTCCCGCCACACCAAACTCACACTCTACAAGACGCTGATACTACCCATTCGCCGTCGAATGAGCCATGAGCTGTACCAGCTATTCTCGGACAACATTGCCCAATATAATCTTTCAAATTGGAAAAACTGCGCCTGGAAATCTTTTTTAAGCTCGGCTTATGGAACGAAAGTTCTGTCACAAGCCAGTTATGTTCTATTAAATTTATTTTTGTTTTTCATTTGTTTACAACTAAAATAAAGGAAATCAATTGAAAAAGGTATGTATATAACACATTTGTTGTTGTTGTATGACAAAATTATAGAATGATTTGAAAATGATGTGCGGGAAAGTTAAAGGTGAATTGGAAGAATTACAAAAACAAACATGACAAATAGATGAATGTGATTCGACGAAATTTCAATTCACTTTCAACAGTTCCATACATTGTTATTTCAATTGAAGCTGGTTGGTTTTGTTGATTGGGGTTGGACATTTTCTTGTTCAGCTTTTATATTTTTTAAATATATTAAAATTATTACTTTTTCATGAGTTTTTAATATTTATTAAGAGTAAAATTAGATTGGTTTGTTTTGTATATATAAAATTAATAGTAAATGTTGTAGCCACCCGTCTGTTGTTGATAATCTTCAATGGTATCGCCTTCTTCCATTTCCAAGAGGTTGGTGTGTCGTTTTCGTTTATAGGTTGGCCATCAAAACGAAACCGAACCACTTGCATGGATAGACCCGCTCTGTAACAGTAGGCATTCACCAACTTTCTGAGAGGAGTATGTTTCTTAATTTTGAATTGTACCACAGCGTTGTCCTGTCCCAAAACTTTAAGATTAATATGCTCGGTTTCTGATCCCTTCTTTTCGTCAGACATTTTTGTTTAATTTGTGTTTTTGGAATTTACAATGTAAAAAAATTTGTTTAACACTACTGAACTTTTATAACTCGGAACAATTTATAACTTTTATCACTTCTTGTTGCGGAACAATCAAATACTGTAAGTAGTAAGCAGAGCCCCTAAATGTTGAAAAAGTTTCAAAACAATCCGCGAGGGGCGGTTTTTTTAATTATTCTGTACTGGTTTTTTAATTATTCTATGGCATAATCACTACAAGATTAATACCGTTCAAAACTTTCTGGAATTTCTCTTCAGTTCATTAAAATAGTGAAATCATGTGTCTATCTGGTTTTCTTTTGCCTGTTACAAGCATATGCACAAAGACTTAATACCCTTTACCACAGTGTGGTGAAGGGTATAAATATAAAACAGTAATTCGCATTCACAAACAGACATTCAGAGAGCATTAGCAACCCAAAAATTGCTACAGCTAGAAATTTAAAGATTAATGAATCTAAACGACGGCAGGAATATACCGAAATACGAACACAACCGCATTATTCAATGATAAAAATTAAAAATTGAAATATCAGAGAAGAAAAAACATTTTACTACTTCGTTTGCGGATGAATATTTTATTTTGTTTTTACAGAAAACTGCATATGTCAGAACAGCTAATCAACATAAACACCAATATTTAAATAATTACAATTTTGGTACTTATTTCCAAAATTAGTTCCAAATTTCATGATTCGATGATGCATAGGTTCAGCCAAATCTTAAATTTACCAAATTTATCTTAAATTAAACAAATTAGTATGAATTTTCAAAACTTCCTATATATTCCAATCCTACACCCAGTCATCCTAATTTCAAATTTCACGATTCCAGCACTATCGGTTCATCCAAATCCACATTTGGTACACGTTAGTACAAATTTCCAAATCTTCCTACATATTCCCATCCTACTCTCCAACATTGACCCTAACTCCATATTTCAGAATTCCAACCAAAATTTAAATTGTAACAAATTTTAGTACGCATTAGTTCGAATTCTACACCCCAATAGTGCCGACATGTCATGATTCCAGCTCCATGGGCTCACCGAAATCCACAATTGGTACCATTGGGAACACATTAGTACAAATTTCCAAAACTTCCTACATATCCCCATCCTACACCCGAACAGTGATCCTAATTTCAAATTACTAGATTCCAGATCAATCGGTTCACCCAAATCCACATTTCGTACGAATTAGTAAAAATTTCCAAAACTTCCTACAGACCACAATCTTAAACTCCAACAATGATCCTAACTCCAAATTTCAGGCTTCCAGCTCTGCCAGTTCAGCCAAAATTCAAATTATACCAAATGAATTTCCAAAACTACAACCATACCCCAATCCTACACTCCAAGAGTAACATTATTTCCAATTTTCAGTGTTCCAGCTCTAACGGTTCACCAAAAATCCAAATTTGGTACCATACGCATTAGTACGAATTTCCAAAACTTCCTGCATATTCCCAACCTACACCTCAACATCGATTCAAACGTCAAGTTTCAAGATTCCAGCTTTATTGGTTCACCCAAAATGCACATTTATACCATTTTGTACACATTAGTACAGATTTCCAAAATGTTCTACATATTCCCATCCTCAACTCTGTCGTGATTGTTGATCAATTTTATTGTGCTCCGTAGCCTTTTTAAAAATATATATTAATATTTTGTGATAAAATAAGTGTCTGTGTATTAAAAAGTGTTTGAAAGTGTTTTTTTTAATAATTTTGTGCATATTGTACTAATTGGTGTGGTAAATCATTTTTGATTAGTGCTAAAATAATTGTATTTTTTCAGTATAATAGTCATCTTTTTTTGTTTCATTACCTGTGTGTTCCTTCTGTTACATTATTTTTTTTTGTTGTTGTAACATAACATTTTTTTCTCTTCTTTCTTTTTGTTTAGTTGTCATTACAGAGTTGCCAACACTTTGCTTTTATAAAAAAATTAAGGAATATAAATCCCATATATTTTTTATGTCTAACATCATTAATTAGTAAAAAAACTCAAAAAATAAACTTTTTACAAAATATAAAAAAATCAGGATCCCCTATAGACTATGCTAACTATTCAGTTGCTAGATCAAAATATACAATAGAATCCCGAAGGTTGTATAATCTTTATCTTAACAAGATTACGGATAATTTTAAATCGAATCCAAAATCATTTTATGAATTTGTTAATCTAAAAAGAAAAGTTTCTTCTAAGCCTACAATTTTACAATTTCAAGAATTTTCGAAAAACTCCGAAATTGTAGAATGTTTTGCAAATTTTTTGCCACGACTTATAAACTATCAAAGATAGATAAAATATTTATGCCCTTCTTACAAATTACCTATTAAATGTCTAGGCCCTGATGGTTTACCCAGCATAATTGTAAAGAATTGTTCAGATACATTAGCATTACCCCTAACGTTATTATTTAATTATTCCCTTAAATATGGTTATGTTCCTACTTGTTGGAAGAAGTCTTATATAATACCCTTACACAAGTCTGGTAGTCTAACAAATGTCTCGAATTATAGGGGAACTGCAAAATTAAGTGCTATTCCAAAATTGTTCGAAAAGTTAATTACTACCGTTATTTCACACAGAATTCAACCCTTGTTAAGTCCATATCAAAATGGTTTTCGTAGTGGTCTTTCAACTATTACCAATCTTATACACTTTACTTCTACTGTGATAAAGGGAAATTGTTCTTCGATTAGACATTACTATATTAATTGTTCGGTTTTATCAACTGTATTCTTTCGTTTATCTTGGTATTCTAATGGATCCAAAATTAAATTTTAACAATCATGTTATATCTATGGTAAATAAAGCTTATGGTGTCCTAGGATTTATAAAACGGTGGGCCAAAGAATTCTCGGATCCATATATAGCGAAACAACTATTTACGTCTCTTGTTAGACCTATTTTAGAATATGGTTCTGTTGTATGGGATCCCCAATATGCAATATATTCTGATAAAATCGAATCCGTGCAGAAACAATTTTTACTTTTTGCACTGAGAGGATTACATTGGAATAGTAGTTTTGTATTGCCATCATATACTCGAAGGTTAAAATTAATTCGTTTACCTACATTTAAAAGTAGACGTATTATGTTGAATACTATGATGGTACTAAAAATATTAAATGGTAATATACCTTCGGATTTCCTAATTTCTTCTATTAGAATAAATGTTCCTGTCCGGTCTAGTAGACACTATCAACTGTTATATGTAGATTTCCACCGCACGAATTGCTCTATGGGAGATCCTCTTAGTAAGATGTGTATCGACTTTAACTCTGTATACTCTAATGTAGATTTTTGCTTGAGCGTAGAACAAATAAAATCTAATATTATTGTATTTTTAAATGAGTAGTAAAACATAATAACAAACTGTCTTTTGAAGTAGATTCTGTACCTGGTTTTTCTTTTCCACTCTCAAATCCTCCTCATGGTGTGTGCGGGATCCCTACGATCGCCCCCTCGGTCGGCAGTGGTGGGAATGAGAGGCGTGGGAACGTCGAAACAAAAAGAAAAAAACTCCAAAAAAAAGAAAAAAAACTCCAAATATCAGGATCCCAGCTCTATCGGTTCACCCAAAATCCAAATTGTACCATTCGTAAACATAAGTACAAATTTCTAAAACTACCTACATATTGCTATCCTACACTCCGGCAGTAATGTTAATTTCAAATTTCATGATTTCAGCTCTGTTTCTCCAAATTCAAATTTTTCCAAATATGGTACTGTTTAGTACTTATTGTATACATGAGTAACCTCTACCAAAACCACCTCCTTATATCGACTCTACTTCTCAACCCTATTTCGCATTCCATATTTCAAGTTTTTAACTCTATCTATTCACATGCTACGAAATTGTACCAAATTTAGTACATTTTAGTGCGTTTCTTTAGTTCGAATTTCCAAAAAACACTTTACTGCATCTATTCTACAATCCATCATTTCAAATTTAAGAGTTATAGTCTACCCGTTCGACAAAAGATGAATTGTTAAGTCAGTCAGTCAATCAGCAAGCCAGTCAATAACTTTAGCCTTTTATTAATATTGAATATACGTCTTTTGGACATTTGAATTGAGAGCTTGCGTCCGTCTAATTACAGTACTACCTTATCCGAAATTAAAAGAATCATTTGTAACAGTGGTTTGAGTACATTTGCCGTTTCTGAAACATGGTTGAAACCGTACGTCTCATCGAAAGCTGTTACCATACCTGGTTACTCATTTGTCCGCAATGACCGACTGAGCGCTAGAGGAGGAGACGTTGGTATTTACGTAATAAAAGGTGTTAAACATAGGGTTGTTTTCCGCTCTACAAATTCCGGTATTTGTGAGTCGATTTTTATTGAACTTACTTTAGGATCAAGAAAAAGTTCAAGTACCTTCCGTTTCTCACCATTCCTTAATTTTGGGTGTAATAAATATTGGCATTACTTGTCCGGATCAATTTTTTGAATTTCGAGACTACAGAAACATCGATTGGAACGGATTACATAACTATCTGGTTGAAACCGATTTTAGTTGTATTTGTAGAACGTCTGACGTAAATATGCAGCTTTCGTTTTTTAATTCCCTTTCTTGCGTGGTTCCTGGTTGAACTGTAGACCAATAATATATTCGAATTCTTTGCGAGATATGGCTTACAAGTACTATATAAAATATCCTACGCCACAAAATAGAGCAGTTTAATGCGCTCTTAGGAATAAGGACAAGTCCGTTCTTAGAAATGAGCGTAGGAAATACTACACAAAGTTCTTTAATTGACTAAATGCAACGCAGGTGTGGAAGCAGCTTCGGTCCGGTGGTATTGTTGGAAGCTACAGTAGCCTCTTAACTAATTTGGATACAAATACTATGAATTCTTATTTTGCTGAGAATAATAGTGTAAGTAATGTTCGTGTAGATTTGCCTGTTATTGATACTGAAGATTATAGATTATCATTTAATTGTGTTTTTGAGATGGATATTTTTAAAGCTTTTAATCGCGTTAAATCCCAATCGGTCGGTATAGACGGTATACCTGTTAAATTTCTAGGTATTTAACATATTTTTTCAACACTATGTTTACTACTTCTGTAGTAAACATAGTGGAGTGGAAGGTAGCTAGGGTAGCGCCTATTCCCAAAGTCAGAGATATTCAATCTATGGAAAACATGAGGCCAATTAGCATTTTGCCGGCACTTTCGAAGTTGCCGAGCACCTTATATCGGAACAAATTCAGGAATTTATTGATGACCGTAAATATATCATTATCATATATCATGATTACCAATATGGTTTCAGGCGTGGACTTAGTACTACATCTCTTTTGTTAGATTTAACTGATATGATTAGGGAGACAATAGATGAGGGTGGTAGTGGTGTTCTTGTAGCCCTTGATTTGTCGAAGGCATTTGACTGCGTTGATTATTCGATTCTAATTAAAAAATTTCGATCTAGATATGCATTTGATTGTTCTGCATGCAATCTAATTTCATCCTATTTATCTGGGCGTTCTCAATATGTTGTAATAAACGGTAATATTTCTAACAGGCTTAATATATACAGTGGTGTGCCACAGGGTTCTATTTTATGTCCTCTTCTTTTTGTTTTATACATAAATGATATTGGCGAATGTATATGTAATAGCGGATGTGAACCGTTTTTATACGCTGACGACATCCATTTATTTTTTAATGGAAAATCTGTTCCCCAACTGGAATTTAACATTAACTATACTTTATCCGCTATTTCACGCTGGCTGAGTGATAATAATCTTGTAATAAATGTTTCTAAGATTATAAACAAACACGACGAAACAAATATTCTGAATATTCTAAATTAATATGTATCATATGAAATTTCAATTTACGATTGAAAAAGAGGTCGATAATAAATTTCCATATTTGCACATGCTAATTATAAGGAATGACCACAAATTACAAACTGAATGGTACACCAAAGATACATCATCAGGACGCATTATAAACTATCACTCGACGCAACCAAGAAGTATGAAATAGAATACTTCAAGAAACCTTCTAAAGAAAATAAAGCACAAAGGGACGGAAAAACAGCACTCTCACAGCAATGTTGCCAACCATGTGAAACATTACAGAAACAATTGAAAGAAAATCAGGTTGGAACAGTTATAGATTGTGTGATCAACAGATAAGTAATTCTTTTTATTGCAGGAGTTGGCTTGTATTCGCCTGGACAACGTATACGTTTCCTCAGATGAATCATGACTTTGAAATTTTTTCTTGAGGGTAGTCTTGTGCAGGAGGCAAATGAAATTAAATACTTAGGTATACAAATGAAGAGCAATTTGAAGTGGAATGACCACATTCATTATATTAAACGGAAAATTGCTAGTGCCATTGGAGTTTTATTTAAACTAAGGAGGAAATTGAATGTGGATACAAGACTTTTGATTTACAAAGCGTTAATTCATTCTCGCCTTGAACATTTGGTCATTGTGTACGCGCATAAAGTAACAAGTGAATTAACATCTTTACAGAAATTGCAAAATAAAGCTTTGCGCTGTGTCTATAATTTGCCAAATCGGTACAACACAATGTCGTTGTATAAAGATTACGGAAAAAACATATTGCCCATTCGAGGCTTATATAGGAAACATTTACTAGTATATGTGTACAAATCAGTCAACAATATAGGTAATAGAGCAATAACGTTCAATGAAAATACAAACGTCTTTAATACCAGAAACTCGTCAAATTTAAAAATTCCAAGATGTAGACTAGATGTTACTAGACAACGCATTGAATATGCGGGCAGTGTTGAATTTAATAAATTTCCTGTGTTTATAAAACATAGTAATACTTTATCCATTTTTAAGAGTCGTTTAAAAGATTATGTGTTATCTAATTTGGGAATGCTTCTCTGACACTTTGCTATATTTAATTTTTTTTCTCATATTTAAATATTAGTAATTTTAACATTATTTGATATTTTAATAGTTTAATTCCTTTGTTGCCAACTGGCCCAATTATGTCAATTTTGGCGCGGGCCACATTGTAAATGTTTTTATAATATTTAATAAATTTGGAATAATTATAAAAAAAAAGATCTGACAATTTTTAAAAGAAGCTAGTTTAAACAATTGTATGGGTGTTATATTTAATTTTTATTGGTTTAGTGTTGTTTTGTTATAATTAATTTTTGTTGGTTTAGTGTTGCTTTGTTATCCCTTTAGAACATAACATAAACGGGTAACAAACTTAACATGTGACTCCTATTTCAATTCTTCTACAAGTACATCAGAAACATTATTGATGTCTTCGGGTAAGAAAGGGATATATTGTGCTCACGGCGAGAATTTGAATGTTTTTCATTTTATCGCGAATGATAAAGTTACACTGAATGAACAAACATATGCAATCTCTCGCGAATGTTCGCATTGCACGAAAAATTTACAAACGATAAAACGTCGTTGCAAGCGTGTTATAATTAATTTTTATTGGTTTAGTGTTGTTTTGTTATAATTAATTTTTGTTGGTTTAGTGTTGCTTTGTTATCCCTTTAGAACATAACATAAACGGGTAACAAACTTAACATGTGGCTCCTATTTCAATTCTTCTACAAGTACATCAGAAACATTATTGTGCTTACGGCGAGAATTTGAATGTTTTTCAATTTATCGCGAATGATAAAGTTACACTGAATGAACAAACATATGCAATCTCTCGCGAATGTTCGCATTGCACGAAAAATTCACAAACGATAAAACTTCGTTGCAAGCGTCGTCGATTCATTCATTCGCGAGCATTTATTTGAAAATCTCAAATAAGAATAATTCGCGAGTGCAGCAATAAACAGAAGGGTCATAAAAAATGTGTAAACAAACACAGCAAAATAATGAATGAAAGTTTATGTATGAAAGAGTTCTTCAACATGTGTGCAATCAAAACCCCTTTCTTTTATGTTGCAAATCTGTACATATTTTATGATGGGTTATTTTGTTTATATTTGGAATAGTCTTATGATGCTGTTTACAAAAATGATTTTTTTTATTGCTTGCATTTTATTGCTCGTTAGATGGGACCATAATTATTACTTTTTCTCTTTCCAATCGCCAAAGCCCAATGAAAAACAAGAGGCAACAAGAGAAAATGGACACATCACGTGTTTATATAAATGTTATTAAAAAATCTTTTTACTTCAAGTATTACAAAACATAAAGATATTGATAAAAAAGTGTAATTCAAAGTTGAATATGGATAACAAATAAATAAAAATGACTTCAAGCCATAAAAACTAGTATATAAAAAGACATTAACATTTAATTTTTCTTAAATTCCTTATGAGATATTAACTTTTTCCATTATATTGTTATTCAACTTAACAATTAATGAATTATTAACTGTGGTACTGCTTAATCTTGAGAGCTGCTTGGTAACAATTGTGGAAAGTGCACTAAATGCTCTTTCTACGGACACTTGGCTTGATTAAACAAACCCTTTTCTTTAATTGGCAGATTTTCCCATAGTTTTTATTTAATTTTGCACTAAACTGGTTAGAACGACGATTGGTTAGATTTTTCACTAATTAAATTAACATTCACTAATTAAATTAACATTCACTAATTAAATTAACATTGTGGTTATGCATGGACTCGTATTGCCTTTTAATATTTCCTAATAGGTTTTCTTTAAGTTCCTTTTGACACAAAAGGCATATCGAAATTTTTGTGTCTTTATTATATGAAACAAGCGTTTTTATCTATATTTATCACTTTGCCCATTTTACTGCGTATCAGAACAAAAATAAAAATACCGACAATAAGTAAACACAATGTGCATTCGCGAACATTCATTGCCATTGGCGAATGAATGTCAGAAATGATTTCAACCACCACCGCAACGAACGATCGTTATTGTGTGCTCTCATTCTTTTGTAATGTGTGTGCGAACATTCTTTTTGGCTAATGCTCGTTGGGTAAAGAATTTATCGTGATAAATTCATTCGCAGAAAGAGCACAAACGAAAAGAATCGTATTATTTATCATTTGCGAGGGAATTATTCAAAATACATTCTTTTCGTTTTGTGCTCATTTTATGAATGAATTTATGGCGATAAATTCATTACCAAACGAGCATGCGCCAAATAATGCTCGCACACACAAAACAAACGAGTGAGAGCACACAACAACGATCGTTCGTTTCGTTTGGTGGTTGAAATACTTTCCGACATTCTCTCACGAATGAAAACAAACGTTCCCGAATTATCGCGAATGCTCAAAACAAGCGGAGTTTTACACTTATTAGTTTCTTGAGAGTTTCTCTCTCTCTCATTGGTAAATTGTGAATTGAGTTGGAAAATATTACCACAGGTAGGAACAAAAAAGTACGAAAAGGTACCTAAAATTTAACTTCAAATGATAATAAATCATAATTATCGAGAAATATTGGCCAATACTTATACCAGTTATTTGCATAAATAATATATATTATAATTTAAGCGTAAATGTATTCACGAATAATAAAAAATCTAATTTTTGTTTTGGTACGTTTATGTCAATTCGTACATTTTGTGAACAAAAAGTACGCTTGTTACAAAATTAAAAATAGCGCAACTCTAATTACTTTCAATTTATTAATGTGAGAGAAAAAAACTCTCAACACCAATCCCAATCCCGATAAGTGTAAAACCCCGCCAACAATAACAACACACACACACACATTCTTTCGTTGTTTGTGTGTGTTTACTTTTTTTTTAATTTTTCAAAGCGTGGTTTTATATTTGTCGGGATCGGGATCGGTGTTGAGAGTTTCTCTCTCTTGAGAGAGTAATTAGAGTTGCGCTATTTTTAATTTTGTAACAAGCGTACTTTTTGTTCACAAAAGGTACGAATTGACATAAACGTACCAAAACAAAAATTAGATTTTTTTATTATTCTTGAATACATTTACGCTTAAATTATAACATATATTATTTATGCAAATAACTGGTATAAATATTTGCCAATATTTATCGATAATTATGATTTATTATCATTTGAAGTAGAATTTCAGGTACCTTTTCGTACTTTTTTGTTCCTACCTGTGGTAATGTTTTCCAACACATGTTTCCCGACAAATATAAAACCACGCAAAAGATTGCTCTTCAGCAACAAATGCTCGCGAGAGAGAGAATCGACGACGCTTGCAGCGAAATTTTATCGTTTCGTACAATGCGAACATTCGCGAGAGATTGCAAATGCTTGTTCATTCATTATAACTTTATCATTCCAGATCAATTGAAAACATTCGAATTCTCGCGCGTGAGCATTCGTGAGAAAGAGCGTATTTTAATCATTCTTCGCACCCTGGTATATACACATTCATGCGGCAAAAAAATGCCTCAGCGAAGTATTGATTTCAGACCCGTGTTTCTTTGGACTAAATCCCTTTCAGACAATTTTTCAACGTCATAGAAATGCAAAGACTAATCCCTTTCAGACAATTTTTCAAAGTCATAGAAACTGTAAAGACTCAAAAAAAAAAAAAAAAAAAAAAAGGATTTTGACAAAATAGTTTCTGAATACGTGAAAATGTGTGTAAAAATGTAAATAAAATCAGATATCTGCGCTCAAAATATATGTTTTTACTTTATAAGCTTGCGATATAACGCTTAATATTGTTTGCTATGTTTCCAGTAAAAAATACTCTCTTGCGTGACAATTTCATTGACAAAACACATGATATGTCGTCGAAAATGTCGTTCTTCTTGAAATATGAAAACAAAACAAAAATTGTCTGAATCAAACGTACTATGAAATATTGACAGAAACATAAAAAATTCTTTCTGAAAATATATATATAGGGGAGAGAGGGGCACCTTTGAACACTTTTTTCTTTCAAGCCTCATAAAATTATTTTATTATATTATTATTATTTATATATACCTTTACATTTTTTAACGGCTTGGTTTTTTAAGTGTTTGTGTTAAAATATAAATGTATTTTATTCACACATATCAGAAATGCATTTATTTCGAAAATTAAAAAAATCAGATCAAAATTTATTAAAACATAAAATGACATAAAAACAAAAATTAATATGGTGAAAAATACAGTTAATTTCGTAGTCTTATTATCCCATTTGAAATTTTCAGAAATC
This sequence comes from Musca vetustissima, assembly GCF_032173495.1. Taxonomy (NCBI): domain Eukaryota; kingdom Metazoa; phylum Arthropoda; class Insecta; order Diptera; family Muscidae; genus Musca; species Musca vetustissima. Next base: position 157,834 of record NW_026878484.1, on the reverse strand, counting down.
GAAGCCAAAAGTTAAAAACTCAATGGTGCCCTGTAGTGTCGTAATTACTTCCACATGGCAACTTCATTCTATGTTATAGAATTATATTTCTAATTGCTTTGTATCTATGTTAACATATTCGTAATTGTATTCGTTAAATTTTACATTACTGTTACTTGTAACCAATGTCTGTTTGCATAGTTACACTTGCATAGAATACTTCTACTGTACAACTTCATCAAAGCTTACTACCATCCTTAATAAATAATTAATATAGTATAATCTTATTCAACGCGTGCTTAATTTCAAATATAATACACAACAAAGAATTGGCGACGAGTATAAACTCAATCTAATTCAAGTGTGAATAAGATTTCTATGCAAAAAAATTAATTCAATTTTATAACCAAATTCAATTTTATAACCAAAAAAAAAAAAAATGGACGCAACACAGTTAGCGCAATTATTAGATGCCATAAATACAATGGCGACGGCTATGAAAAATCAACAGCCATCTTCAACTTCAACATCGACAAGTGTTAACACCATTACCAATTTCGAGGTATTCGATCCTAAAACAGAAAACTTCAACATATATAAGGAACGACTGGAGTTGCATTTGCAATTAAAAGGGGTATTTGCCGACAAAGCGACCTGTGCAAAGCTTTTGTTGCAATACATCGGATCTCCCGTCTATTCAACCCTCAATACGTTGGCGGCACCTAGAACTGTTAGTGAGTTGAACTATGAGGAGATACTTCAACTACTAGAAACGCATTTTTGCCCGAAAAAAAATGTTTTGGTTGAGCAGCATAAATTTCTGTGCGAAATTCAAAACGAAAACCAAAACATCTCCGAGTTTGTTGCTGTGCTACAACAACGATCAACTGCCTGTAAGTTTGAGTGTGAGTGTAAGAAATCTGTGGCAGAGATTTTCCTGCGTTCTCAGTTCATCAGGGGTCTGCGAGATGCTCACATACGTGAACAACTACTACAGACCCCCGACGCATCATTTACACAAATCGTCGAAAAAGCAACAACTCTGGAAGCTGCGAAATTCAACAGCAAAGTAATTGCTCAACATTCATCGACTTCAACCTCTGCCGACGTTCATCAAATTCAACAACATCGAAGAAGCAAAAATCGATCCAGAAGTCAAAGCCGCCCCCGCGCTTCAAAATCGGGGCCAAAAATCGATTACGCTGAATTGGGGTTGGAAGGTATGTGCATACGATGTGGCCGATCTAACCACTTATCGAACGATTGCAGAATCAGCAAAAATTCGCTGAAATGTCGATTATGTGGTAAAATCGGTCATGTTCAACAGGTATGCATACAACATAAACTTAAAAATAAATCGAAACCCAGTATGTATACAAACACAATCGATAATTTCAACAATGCGATCGATACACATGCCTCTGACAGACGTCAAACATGCCACACCGATGATTTCTTTGGTATCAATCAAGTTATCGATATCTACCAAAGAAATAAAGAAGTGTCAACAATAGATACACAAAAATTTTTTGCAAATTTATTAATTGAAGGAAGAAAACAATTATTCGAAGTGGATTCTGGTGCCGGGTACACATTAATACCGCAAAGTGACTTCGAGAAATTGAAATTAAATAATCCTATAAGGAAAACGAACATTGCTTTTCGTTCGTATACCGGCGATGTGTTTGTGCCAATGGGAGTCGTGGACGTCAATGTCAAATATCAAAACAAATCTTCAAAAGAAGAAATGTATATTGTTTCCTCCAAACATTCTGCGCTTTTGGGACGAGTTTGGATACGTCACCTTAAAATCAACCTCAACGATGTCGACCTGGAACGTGCTATGGACAATGAAAATTCGAATTACAAGGTGAATTCTGTCGAGGAAATCCACAGGAACTTCGCGGACATTTTCAAACAAGAGGTAGGTTGTATTCCTGATGTTGTGTGCTGCCTCAAATTACTCGAAAATGCCAAACCTGTATTCGTTCGAGAACGAATAGTGCCATTTGCACTAAGAGAAAAAGTGGAGCGTGAGTTGGACACTCTTGAGGAAGGGGGCATAATCTCCAAAGTGAACACCAGCAACTGGGGGTCACCACTGGTGGTTATTCCGAAGCCTGATGGGAATGTGAGGTTATGTGTCGACTACAAGATTGGTGTCAACCCTCAATTGGAACCAGCACACTACCCAATAAAGAGGATCGACGAAATTTTCAACACCCTAAAGAATTCAAGATATTTCTGCAGAATGGATCTCTACAAGGCGTATCTTCATGTAAAAGTGGATGAAGATGAAAAAAAAAGATAGCCAAAATATTCAAGCGATTTCAACGCACAGAGGGGTGTACCGCATGAATCGGTTGTCCTTTGGGATCAGAACAGCGCCAAGCGAATTCAACCGAATTTTGGATCAAATTCTACAGGGTCTACAAGGGACCATTTCCTATTTCGACGACATCATCATCCATGGCGCTACATTGAGTGAATGTGAAGATCGTCTCATCAAGTGCCTGGAAAGGCTAAAGCAAAACAATTTGCACCTAAATAAAGGCAAGTGTGAATTTTTCAAACCTGAAATTCAATATTTAGGCTATGTTGTCGGCTACAACAAAATTTCAAAATGCCAGAGCAAGATCGAAGCGATAGTCAAGCTACCCAGACCTCAAAACATCAACGATCTACGAAGGTTTCTTGGAATGATAACCTATTATTCCAAATTTATTCCTGACGCATCAACCCTAACATATCCATTGCGACAACTTCTAGAAGAAGGTAGGAAATTCGAATGGACGTCGAAGTGTGAAAACGCTTTTGAAAACCTCAAGAACGAAATCGTTGCTGATAGGGTATTGACTCCTTTCAACGAAGCTTTACCTGTAGTGCTAGCTTGTGATGCCAGTCCGACAGGCATAGCTGCTGTTTTGTCTCACGTTATAAAGGGAGTAGAGCGTCCCGTAGCTTTCATATCCAGAGCTTTAACCAAGGCTGAACGAAATTATAGTCAGTTAGACCGTGAGGCATTGGCTATAATCTTCGCTGTCGACAAATTCTACACATATTTGTATGGAAGACATTTTACCTTAATAACGGACAACCGTCCACTATCAAGAATATTTCACCAGAACGCCAAAACTCCAGCTATGACGTCAGCAAGACTGCTTAGATACGCATCATTTCTTCAAAATTTTAATTACAAAGTTGAACATCGCAAAGGTGAAAATAATGTAAATGCAGACTGTTTATCTCGAGCTCCCATAGAAAACAGCACAACATTCAATCACTTTCTGGATGAAGAAGTGAAAAATATCCAAGATCAAACGATCAATCAAATATCTTCGGCATCGGTTACAGCCGTAACAATAGCTTATGAGACTGAACGGGACCCTGAACTGTCTAAGTTGAAGAATGACCTCCTGAGCGGAAAAAACTTGGACCCAAGTCTTTCCCTGCAGGACGGAGTGATATTCCGGGGTGATCGCGTCGTTATTCCAGCAAATCTACGTTCGAATATACTCAACGAATTGCATCATACACACGTTGGTATTGTAAAAATGAAGCAGTTGGCGAGGAAATTTTGTTTTTGGAAAGGCATCGACGCAGATATCGAAAAATAAGTACGATCTTGTCGAAATTGTGCCAATGTCAAGAAAAGCCCTACAAAAGTCGTCACACACCAATGGGAAGAGCCAAGTGAAAACTTCCAACGAGTGCATATTGACTATGCAGGGCCTTTCCAAAACCATTTCTTTTTTGTATTGGTGGATGCAAAGTCCAAATGGCCAGAAGTAAGGGTCATCAGAGAAGCGCCAACAACAGAAACGACCATCACGTTGCTTCAAAACATTTTTGCTACACATGGTCTTCCACACATTCTTGTGTCAGACAATGCATCAATATTTCAAAGCAAAAGTTTTCATGAGTATTGTCTTCAAAACGGCATCATTCAAAAATTTATAGCTCCAGGCCATCCTGCTACCAATGGACTTGCAGAGAGATACGTGCAAACATTGAAATACAAATTAAAAGCGATGGAAGATGACGAGTCAACCATATTTGAGAAAGTCCAACAAATTGTTTTTCGGTATAGGGCAACGCCTCTGGCCGAGGGTAAAAGCCCATCTCAACTTTATCTGGGTCGAGATCTACGAATTCAACTTGATGCTATTCGTCCATGGAAAAAATCAACAGGTGATTCACCTCCTGGAAAGGTACGTCAATTAAGCCTAGGAGAGAGGGTACAGGTGCGCTGGTACGAGAAAAATAAGAATATTTGGAAATTTGGAACCGTAAAGGCAAAATTTGGTAAACTGCATTACAAAATTAAGCTAGACAATGGCTACGAGCTGAAACGCCATATTAATCAACTTTATAAATCTGGTGTTGAAGAGGAAAAGAAGACGGTTACGTTCGCCGAGTTACCACCAAAGCCAAAACGCAATTTCGACGAAATCCGAATTGAACATCAGGTCACAAATACTAATAACGAACCAGATGCCTCATTTGTCATGCTTCGCAATCGTCTACACCGCTAAGAAGATCAAGCCGAGTACGAAGACCTCCAAGCCATCTTTTGGACCATGTCCGTTTTTAGCCTGGGAGACTGTAGTGTCGTAATTACTTCCACATGGCAACTTCATTCTATGTTATAGAATTATATTTCTAATTGCTTTGTATCTATGTTAACATATTCGTAATTGTATTCGTTAAATTTTACATTACTGTTACTTGTAACCAATGTCTGTTTGCATAGTTACACTTGCATAGAATACTTCTACTGTACAACTTCATCAAAGCTTACTACCATCCTTAATAAATAATTAATATAGTATAATCTTATTCAACGCGTGCTTAATTTCAAATATAATACACAACAGTGCCCCACCCGTGGCATTTTACGGAAATGTATAATAACATTTTTTGTATGATTATTGGAATGCAAATATTTGTTTAACGAAAGAAAACTTTCTTAATGCGCCCTTACAACCAAAAGAAAAAAAGTTTACAATTACACTGCGAAAACATGGTCACCCTAGTACAAGTTGTCGACAAAAAAGCCAGCCAAAGTGGTTTATGGGGGGTTTGCCATATACAAAAATGTGGTAGCGGGTCGGAAAAAATGTAAACCAAGATTTTATGAGCACTGTTCAAAGGTGCCCCCGTTCAAAAGGTGCCCCCTCTCCCCTAGAAAATTTAGGATAAAGAAGACGTGTTTCTTGGTTAAAATAGGTAATTTTAACTGAATATATAATTGTTTATATCATTATTTAAATGCATTGTTTTACTTTTAGGATGTTTTACTTTTAGGAAGAAGTATGAAATTGTATACTTCAAGAAACCTTCTAAAGAAAATAAAGCACAAAGGGACGGAAAAACAGCACTCTCACAGCACATTAAGAAACTGGTCACACAGCTGATTTCAAGAATGTCAGAATCTTCGACAAAGCTAAAAACCAAAATAAAAGAAAGCCTAAGAATACAACAACGAATTGACAGATCAATAAACACGAAAGAAGACAAAGACAATACTATGTTTCAGTACTCAATTGCAATAACCTAAACACCAGTTCTGTGATATATTTTTATTTATTTTATTATTTAATTCATTATTTTAATAAAATTAAAGAATTGGTCAAAAACATACATAAGATTCGAATTACTGTCAAAGTGCGTTGTTTCTACTTGAATTCGATCGATGTGCAATGTTGCCAACCATGTGAAACATTACAGAAACAATTGAAAGAAAATCAGGTTGGAACAGTTATAGATTGTGTGATCAACAGATAAGTAATTCTTTTTATTGCAGGAGTTGGCTTGTATTCGCCTGGACAACGTATACGTTTCCTCAGATGAATCATGACTTTGAAATTTTTTCTTGAGGGTAGTCTTGTGCAGGAGGCAAATGAAATTAAATACTTAGGTATACAAATGAAGAGCAATTTGAAGTGGAATGACCACATTCATTATATTAAACGGAAAATTGCTAGTGCCATTGGAGTTTTATTTAAACTAAGGAGGAAATTGAATGTGGATACAAGACTTTTGATTTACAAAGCGTTAATTCATTCTCGCCTTGAACATTTGGTCATTGTGTACGCGCATAAAGTAACAAGTGAATTAACATCTTTACAGAAATTGCAAAATAAAGCTTTGCGCTGTGTCTATAATTTGCCAAATCGGTACAACACAATGTCGTTGTATAAAGATTACGGAAAAAACATATTGCCCATTCGAGGCTTATATAGGAAACATTTACTAGTATATGTGTACAAATCAGTCAACAATATAGGTAATAGAGCAATAACGTTCAATGAAAATACAAACGTCTTTAATACCAGAAACTCGTCAAATTTAAAAATTCCAAGATGTAGACTAGAAGTTACTAGACAACGCATTGAATATGCGGGCAGTGTTGAATTTAATAAATTTCCTGTGTTTATAAAACATAGTAATACATTATCCATTTTTAAGAGTCGTTTAAAAGATTATCTGTTATCTAATTTGGGAATGCTTCTCTGACACTTTGCTATATTTAATTTTTTTTTCTCATATTTAAATATTAGTAATTTTAACATTATTTGATATTTTAATGGTTTAATTCCTTTGTTGCCAACTGGCCCAATTATGTCAATTTTGGCGCGGGCCACATTGTAAATGTTTTTATAATATTTAATAAATTTGGAATAATTATAAAAAAAAATAAAAATATTTAGCAACACGACGCTATGTGCACAGAAGCAACGAAACAATGGCAATAGCCGGAAAGTTTCCGAACGTGTTGTCTCGAAGAGGTAATCAAAATTGGACGTCCAGATTTTGTGATGTGAACGTAAAAGATATCCCTTTCAGACCCAGCTTGTTCAATTGTAAGATCTGACAATTTTTAAAAGAAGCTAGTTTAAACAATTGTATGGGTGTTATAATTAATTTTTATTGGTTTAGTGTTGTTTTGTTATAATTAATTTTTGTTGGTTTAGTGTTGCTTTGTTATCTCTTTAGAACATAACTTAAACGGGTAACAAACTTAACATGTGACTCCTATTTCAATTCTTCTACAAGTACATCAGAAACATTATTGATGTCTTCGGGTAAGAAAGGGATATATTGTGCTCACGGCGAGAATTTGAATGTTTTTCAATTTATCGCGAATGATAAAGTTACACTGAATGAACAAACATATGCAATCTCTCGCGAATGTTCGCATTGCACGAAAAATTCACAAACGATAAAACTTCGTTGCAAGCGTCGTCGATTCATTCATTCGCGAGCATTTCTTTGAAAATCTCAAATAAGAATAATTCGCGAGTGCAGCAATAAACAGAAGGGTCATAAAAAATGTGTAAACAAACACAGCAAAATAATGAATGAAAGTTTATGTATGAAAGAGTTCTTCAACATGTGTGCAATCAAAACCCCTTTCTTTTATGTTGCAAATCTGTACATATTTTATGATGGGTTATTTTGTTTATATTTGGAATAGTCTTATGATGCTGTTTACAAAAATGATTTTTTTTATTGCTTGCATTTTATTGCTCGTTAGATGGGACCATAATTATTACTTTTTCTCTTTACAATCGCCAAAGCCCAATGAAAAACAACAGGCAACAAGAGAAAATGGACACATCACGTGTTTATATAAATGTTATTAAAAAATCTTTTTACTTCAAGTATTACAAAACATAAAGATATTGATAAAAAAGTGTAATTCAAAGTAGAATATGGATAACAAATAAATAAAAATGACTTCAAGCCATAAAAACTAGTATATAAAAAGACATTAACATTTAATTTTTCTTAAATTCCTTATGAGATATTAACTTTTTCCATTATATTGTTATTCAACTTAACAATTAATGAATTATTAACTGTGGTACTGCTTAATCTTGAGCGCTGCTTGGTAACAATTGTGGAAAGTGCACTAAATGCTCTTTCTACGGACACTTGGCTTGATTAAACAAACCCTTTTCTTTAATTGGCAGATTTTCCCATAGTTTTCATTTAATTTTGCACTAAACTGGTTAGAACGACGATTGGTTAGATTTTTCACTAATTAAATTAACATTCACTAATTAAATTAACATTCACTAATTAAATTAACATTCACTAATTAAATTAACATTGTGGTTATGCATGGACTCGTATTGCCTTTTAATATTTCCTAATAGGTTTTCTTTAAGTTCCTTTTGACACAAAAGGCATATCGAAATTTTTGTGTCTTTATTATATGAAACAAGCGTTTTTATCTATATTTATCACTTTGCCCATTTTACTGCGTATCAGAACAAAAATAAAAATACCGACAATAAGTAAACACAATGTGCATTCGCGAACATTCATTGCCATTGGCGAATGAATGTCAGAAATGATTTCAACCACCACCGCAACGAACGATCGTTATTGTGTGCTCTCATTCTTTTGTAATGAGTGTGCGAACATTCTTTTTGGCTAATGCTCGTTGGGTAAAGAATTTATCGTGATAAATTCATTCGCAGAAAGAGCACAAACGAAAAGAATCGTATTATTTATCATTTGCGAGGGAATTATTCAAAATACATTCTTTTCGTTTTGTGCTCATTTTATGAATGAATTTATGGCGATAAATTCATTACCAAACGAGCATGCGCCAAATAATGCTCGCACACACAAAACAAACGAGTGAGAGCACACAACAACGATCGTTCGTTTCGTTTGGTGGTTGAAATTCTTTCCGACATTCTCTCACGAATGAAAACAAACGTTCCCGAATTATCGCGAATGCTCAAAACAAGCGGAGTTTTACACTTATTAGTTTCTTGAGAGTTTCTCTCTCTCTCATTGGTAAATTGTGAATTGAGTTGGAAAATATTACCACAGGTAGGAACAAAAAAGTACGAAAAGGTACCTAAAATTTAACTTCAAATGATAATAAATCATAATTATCGAGAAATATTGGCCAATACTTATACCAGTTATTTGCATAAATAATATATATTATAATTTAAGCGTAAATGTATTCACGAATAATAAAAAATCTAATTTTTGTTTTGGTACGTTTATGTCAATTCGTACATTTTGTGAACAAAAAGTACGCTTGTTACAAAATTAAAAATAGCGCAACTCTAATTGTTTATTAAAAGATATATACAAAAATTTTCGAAAATTAAAAAAATCAGATCAAAATTTATTAAGACATAAAATGACATAAAAACAAAAATTAATATGGTGAAAAATACAGTTAATTTCGTAGTCTTATTATCCCATTTGAAATTTTCAGAAAATCGACAAAAAAGCTAGCCAAAGTGGTTTATGGGGGGTTTGCCATATACAAAAATGTGGTAGCGGGTCGGAAAAAATGTAAACCAAGATTTTATGAGCACTGTTCAAAGGTGCCCCCGTTCAAAAGGTGCCCCCGTTCAAAATGTGCCCCCTCTCCCCTAGAAAATTTAGGATAAAGAAGACGTGTTTCTTGGTTAAAATAGGTAATTTTAACTGAATATATAATTGTTTATATCATTATTTAAATGCATTGTTTTACTTTTAGGATGGTGTAGATAAATGGCAATTGGTTAAATTCATATTTCAATGAATTTTAATTTTGATGTTTCATTACAGATGTTGTTCAAATGGGGAAAATCATTACGCATACTTCTCAGGAAATGTGCTTTTTATATTATGTATTATTATATTATTATTATGTAAATACAATGATGTTTTTGTAATTTAATAAATTTCATGCTATAAAAATATGTATATATATTTTTATTTGAATTTTAAATGGGGTATGGTTGAAGACAAGATTGATGACAATAGGTATACAGTCATCAACGGATATGTAAACGACAGGAAGTGAATCCGTCGTTAACGAAAAGTAAGGAGTTTATTCGCCGAAGTTGTCATCGACGACAATATCACTTACTTGTCGCCCAAGTTGTCTTGCATGAATATTGCGACACTTGCGTGAAAATTTCGTCAACGATTTCACATTGCTGTCTGCAAAATGTCTTCAAGGAATTGCCATTGTCTTACACGATTCGTTGATGTTGTCTGCAAGACACTTTCTACTGGGTTGTTTTGATATCATAACAACAGAGGAAAATCCATCTATTGGAATTTGTCGACGTATCAATAGTCATATCTTTTTATACTTTTATGTTTTTGAATTTGTAGTCAATTTACAAATGTTCGTCCGTGTGTTTGGCGCGCACGACAATTCTCGAATGAAATAACCGATTTCATTCAATCTTTGCATTCTTACAAACTCCCTGAAACTCTGAAATGTCAAATTATATTTACTTCAATTAGAAAAAAATCAGGCCAGGACCTTCTAAATATTTGACGTTGACGTTATATGTGCGCTACTCCAAAACGTAGACCGATACATCCCCCATTCAATACTAAGCATCCTATGATATATTATAGGGAAGGTTCAAAATCCAAATAACATATTTTATATACCCTCCATAATTATAGTGCAAGGTATGCGAACAATATCATCATTTTAAATTCAGATGAGACATCAAATTGGGTACCAATTCAGGCCGCAATTCCACGCTATGGGTGGTCAAAAAGGCGCTGGTTTCAACCGATGTTCGTTTTTCGAATTTTTCGGAAAATCTCAGGCAAACAGATTTCTCATTCGACTCAGATTTGTTGAACATAATGGCATGTATCGAACGATAAGTTTTTGTTACAGAAACACTGATTCGAATTCAAGTGACAACTATTCGTTTTAAGAAACTTTCGATCGTTTTGGAGATACGTGTTTTTTGAGATACTTGTTTACTGATTTGAAACACGAACATTTTTAATACAGTTGCCCACTGGGGATATTAGGAATAGGTTAGAGCTTCAGGAAAGTATATGGCCCAAACCACAAAGCTCCCGACAGCTGACACAGTGGGTCAAATCTGTAATATTTTCAAATATGGAAAGGCCCACATTGCTAGAAAGGCAAATTGTAAATTTTTTAAAAATAGTAATTCAAAAATGACTGATTTGAACAAATTTATATTTTTATAATATTTTATTTATAAATGTTAAAATAATATATCTGTTCTTAAATCGAATTTGCAATCATTAAAATATGTTATAATGCATCTATGGCGCTTGGTCCAGATGAAATCTCCAGAGTTATGTTAAAGCAGCTTAATGTGCTAGGAGTAGATTACTTGACTAAAGTCCTCAACTTGTCGTTAGCCACCCTAATAGTTCCCTATGCTTGGAAAATGGGCAGAGTGGTCCCGCTACTGACAAGGATGCCAGCATAGGTGAGTCATACAGGCCGATCTCACTTTTGTCGCCGTTAAATAGTTGTGTCACCCGTTACATGCCAGACATTAGTCATCTTTTGGAAGGCAATAACCGTCTGGTGCTGGGGGATTTCAATGCACATAATGAATTATGTCATTACACCCTAGGTAATGACCAGAGGGGCATAGCGCTGGCCGATAGCCAAATTGATAACTCAACATTTTGCACGGTGAATAAGTGCATACCCTCCAGGATAAAGAGAGAATGCCAAAGCTCACCAGACATTTCCATTGAGTCTGACCAATGACGTGGCTTGGCAACACGTCATTTCATTGGGGTCAGATCACCTCCATATTATCGTATCCATCAGCAGACCACCCGACTTCATAACTTCTGAACGCTGTACTTTCCTTAATCATGGGAAAGCCAATTGGCAAGATTTCAGAAATTTCACCAATCGTCGGTTCAGAGAACTCATGCTCGGGTAGCAGAAAGGAATTTCCGGGTCATCATCACAACTGCAGCACAGTACAACAACAGCTTTGAACGCCATTTCCACGCATATAACAGAAGGACTAACCAGAACGGGCCGTGTAACAGGACAGTTATGGTGGCGCTGGATCTATTAAAGGCATTTAATACCGTCAGTCACGCCAATCCGTTCGAGGACGTTGAGAGGACAACCCTCATATAATTTGTTGTAATCTTCACATAAAGATCGAAAAGGTTTACTTAATTCATAATTAGATTTTGCTATGGTTAATTAAAGGTGTATGTAGTTTCGAGTACTACGGGACGGTACATTAAATTTAATTTTACCTAATAAAAACTCAGATTCAATTCGACCACGCAAGAGTTAAATAATGAAAACAGATCTGAGCATTAAGCGTCTTTTCACTAGTGTGGGAAGGTCAATTAACAAATAAAAGAAATTGAACTTGTCACGAAACAATTCGACAAAAAAGAAATACCCATCAAAAGCAGCACACAAAAAAACCAACAGAATATTTGGTCGATGTTATATTATAACGATGGGTCCGCCAAAGTTTTTCGTTGAGCTCATTTTGCGGTTTTATTTTAATACGACAAATTCTTCAGCAAAAAACCGTTTGCACACACATTACAAACGAACCCGACAGCGCAACAGCAATCGTTGACGTACATGGTGTACACAACAGCAAAGTACATTTCTGGCAATCGCTCACCAATGACAACGAATGATCGCAAATGCTTACGAGCTCTCAAAACAACAATAAACGTTTGTGAACACAATAATAGTTGGACATGTGTGGAATAACAAAAACACTTTCTGCTGCACTCTCATTCATTCGGTTTGAGTGTTTACATTTTTATGATCTTTTTGTTTTGTTGTTATTTTTATAAGCGCTCGTGAACGTTGTTTTTTTTTTTTTGAGTTTTTAAAATGAACGCTCTTCAACAACGAACGAACGTCTAACACTACTCAATGTTCTAACATTACTGCATGTTCTCCGCATGTAAAAAAGTGAGCACAGGATGACTTAAAGGTTTCAAACAACGTCACAACATATTTACTGCCACTATTTATTACATAGTTATATGAGCTTGAAAAGTTTTCCTACTGAGTTTTTATTGAACTAAATTAGCTGGTCCCATTGAGTTCGTTATAACCGTGTTCGACTGTATAACATTCTTGAAATATAAGTTATATTCACAAAAATAAAAAATTTTGACCTTGACCTCATGTCATTTGTAAACCATGAACCACAATGTTAAAAATTTGCCAAAAAGAATCGGGTTCCTGACCAATAGTGCTATGAACTTTGGGTTCATCAGAGACAAAAAGCCACATTTTAAATTAAATTATAGTGCGGTGTAACGTGGCTTCTATAAAAATGTGTGTTCAATTTTATTACTATTATACCCCTGGCATAACTATACAAGGTAGTCTCATTTAAGAAATCGATTTTGCCACTGGAAACAAGATTTGCGTACATTTCGAAGGAAGATATTTTCGTTTAAATTTTTGAAACCTGAATGTTGTCAAAAGCAAATTTATGAAAAAATTGGAAACATATGACTGCATGAGACTACTTGTATATATAAACTTAACATTTATTGTTATAATTTGTAACCGAAATTTCTATTTCTTATGCATTTTATCTCTGTACATATGTACGAAATTATAAAAAAAAATCAAAAAGATACATTTAATAAAGAACTATTTATGTTTATTACTAACAAATTAAAAATAAGTCGTTTATTTATTTAATGTTTAAACTCATTATTGATATACTGTATATACTATTCCCTTCATGAATATCATTTGCAACTAGAACAATAAAATAAACTACAGTATAATAAAAACAAATATTACCTTAATTTTTTCCCATTTGTCGTCAACATCTTGCAGCCAACTTAGTAGTAATCTGCCGTTGTATCTGTAACGTGCATTTTTTTCTTTGTCCTCTTGGTCATGTGTTAGCATATTGTAAACTTCGTCATCCTTCATATATGAACAAGCGGAGAAGGGTAACAATTGACATGCCATATTTCTAGCTGCTTTCGTGTGGATTCTCAGGATTTCTTGTTCTACATTTAAGCACAATTTTTCTCTTTCCACGATATGTCGATAGTATAATTCCAAGCGATCCTTTTGCTGAATTAAATATATGTCTTTCATTTGAGAAGATATATTTCTTGGCAAATCTGGTGATTCGACGTTTTGCTTCGATTGAAGCATATAATTTTTTGTATTTAACAAATATTCGTTAAACCCCTGCGGCGGCCTTGGTTTGACAAGAAATGCATTTTTCCACTTTTTTTCTATTTGTCTGCGTATATTCATATACATTTGAAAACAATTAGTAAACGGTAAATCATGTGGATGTGTATCCGAACATAAAACAATCTCGTTATTCCCTGTGTTTGTCTTTACTTCTTCTGTTTTTGACCTTATTTTTCGCTTTCTGGGGTGTAATTCAACATTACTTGCAGAAGCTTCTTTAGATGATGAAGTAGATGAAGTAGATGGACTCGGTAGGTTTAATATATTATCATGGTCAAAGGAAATATTTTGATGTATTGGACTTCCATTGTTATTGGAATATTGAATGGTTTTGTTGTCCACTATATCATTAGCGTTTGATGATGCCGGGGAAGGTGAATTACTTGGAATTTGTGGCGAAGAATTATTTGAATTTCTATCCGTAGCCGATAATCCCACTCTGTGCGCACTTCTCAAAACCCTCAAGTTTTTTTCTTCATTTAGCTTAGAATTTTTTTCATCGCCACTAGCACATGTATGGTTAAGCTTTATTGGACTATCTCGAGGGCTTGTGTTGGTTGTTGAAACGTCTCGGTCATTCGAGTCAGTGTTAGATGCTACAACGTATGGTAATGCTGGGTTTCTCGTCGTATTCAACTTTCCCGTACGAGAACCATTACAATCAGAGTCAATCGCGCAGTTTTGTTGGGGAATAACAATTTTTAATGGTGGTACTTTCAAACCTCCACTACAAAGGGAATCGCTTTTTGAATCATCATCGTCGAATTCCGAATCTTGTGGTTTATTTTTTAATATATCATCTTTATCATTTGTATTGCTGTTTTTATTTATTGCCGAACTAGTTTTTGAGTTATTTTGTTTAAATGATTTGTCCACTCTATTTGGAATACGTTGATTTCCTGTTTGTTTTATGTCTTTTAAAACTTCAGTCTCTTTCCGTTTCTTCTTCTTCACTTCATCAGCGTCCTCACATTCTTCTTCATCTAAATCTGAGAAATTACGTTTCATTACATTGGACGAAGAAGCTTCTGATGTGTTAATTATGTCGATATTTGTATCCTTTTTATTTTCAGAATTTAATTCTTCAGGCTTCTCTTTAGTCTCGGGTTTTTCTGTAATGTGGGATTCCTCGAAATCTTCTTCTTTTTTGTGTTCCTTGGATTTTTGAGATGAGCGTGAATTATCTAGAAATTAAGTGTCATAAGATAATATAAAAATGGTTACTTTCGAAAGGAAACTGCAAAGCTACAACAAATACAATTCAACAACAACCACATAGAAAATTGTTATTGTATGTTTGTATTATCGCAAACAAAATATACGAAATATTAATAAATTTAATTTATTTTCAAAATGAAATATTTTTGAATTTTCAGAATAAAATTCAAAAACATGAATGAAAATCTTGCAAATGTGTAATTCTATTGTTTCCAGGTCTTTCTTCTAATTAAGTCACTACAATATGTAGAGGTAATTCATACAAAAACGCTAACAACGTGCGATTAGTAATCTTTTAATTTAGCAAAAAAAAAAAAAAAAATAAATAAATAAATTGTGAAAATGAAGAGACCGCGCGACGATGACGTTTGTTGCCTCTTTAAGGCATACAAACATGACTAAAAAATTACTATCTCCCACTACAAGTTGTGGATCCGGATGATATTGATTAGATCAACGATGACACCATTAACGATGGTCCGGTCAAATAAAAATTGCCACCAATTACTATCCTGAAATGCATGAAATGACCAGAATACTAAATATCGACCAGTTTACTCTCAACACCCGTGAACATACTACTTTTTTACTCAGCACTTTTTTAAATATTTCTCTCTGATATTCATTATCTCCGCTCAAAATGTCATCCTTCTCTGGGGGCAATTATTAAACGATTTGGATCCAGATGGCGGTGCTAAATCCCAAAAGGAAAAACAGAGGACCGGAACATTGGCTTTGGGAAACTCTATAGATTTCCCGCTCTTGCATCAACATAAAAACAAAATTCAATCATGCCCCAAATACGTTGTAACGAAAAGTAAAAACAATGAAAAAACTCTAAAATCGTTCAACATATTTCTGTTATCAAAAGCAATCCAAGGAATTTCTGCGGAACCTACTCTCAAAACAATCTTCACCCATGACGGCAACCTTATGTTTTTGATAAAAAAAATGAAGCTCATGTAAACCGTTTTTTAAAAACTAAATACCTTGCTGGAATTTGTTCTATTGAATGCAGTTATCATCCCACATTATGTATTGTCAAATGTTTTGTACACTGTCATCTACTGACCGATCTTTCCTCAAAAGACATAGTAAATGGAATGAAATCACAAGGCGTTGTCGACTGTCAAAAAATAACAAATTTTAGGGATGGTACTATATTTAACACTCCCATCCCACATACTAAGTTTCAATATGTACGAACTACCCAAAACTGTTATTGGAATCATAAATTGCAAGGTTAAGGAATATATCTCTAACACATTAAAACTGCAATCACCAACATAGTGCCACCAACAAACAATGTCCAGAATTTCAACAAAGAAAAATGGTACTCAAAAACAAAAACTCTAATAAATGCTCGTTCAAAGAAGCATGGATTAATACGCCTAAAACTGTTCCAACAGAAATTCCAATTGAAAGCCTCTCCGATGCAATTGAAAAAAAGGAAAAAAGAGAATAACACGTAACGGTAAACAAAACAACACACAAAATGTCTCTAATGTTGATTCGCAAATCAACAACACCATCCACACAACACCAACAAAACTAATAAAATCCCCAATACATACTACCCTGCAAGCTACCCAGTTGTTCAATGAATAGCAATTGTCTGCATTTGTATTGTTGTATAGCTAGTTACTATGTTCTCTAGTTACTTTATAACCAAAAGTGGCACACAAAATAGACTATTGACTTCATTGTTGATTGAAAAAATTTTCTAATTCTATAGTTACTGGTAATGCAAAAAGTAATGAATCGACAAAAAAAACAGAAAAAAACAATTGTCATTTTTTTCAGACTTTTTATAATTTTCGTAATTGTGAAAGCAAAAGTTTAATAAAAATGTATGTTTAATACCAAAATATGAGTAATATATATTCACGATAAACGATATTACAAGATATTCACGATATACCAATTTCAAAAAGTCGAGAAAATACATAAGATGAATATTAAGTAAGTTTTGGTATTGCAACATAAAAAATAAATAACATAATTACACACAAACAATTGTCTTACTGATTTTCGAAAGATACCAATTCAGAAGCATCCAACAGATTGGACAAACAATTAAAGATGAATAGGTAAATATTCTACAAATATATAGTGTAGAAAAGCTTCTACATAAGAGACCCATATCTTTAGTTATAATTTGCACCTTTTTATTTCAGATGCTTCAATATTTCGAGGACAGATGCGAAAATAATATATAATATAATATAAACATTGTACAGCATAAATTTGAAATAAAAAAATAATATTCCGAATATGTGTTATATTTTCAAATTTCCAAACTGTTATAATAGCTACTTTACTATATATTGGTAACTAGGAATATAGTCTACCAAAATGACTGGTTACTGGAAGACAATTGACTTCCCCAATGGCATACCCATGTTAAATTCACCAGTCTAGGGCATGATGTGGTAACTAGTGGTAGTTACAGGTAATTAGTTAAATATCTAGTTCATAACCAGTTACTCGAACTACTGGGTAGTTCAGAGAAACCTAGCACAAGTAAAAATTATACAACCAATACATGAACAAAAACCATCACAAAGAAACAACAATAAACTCAGAACAATTACTCAATAAATTTAACTCCAAACTGGAGTCAATAAAAAATGCTAACAAAGCATACGAAGATATATTTTCAAAAAATGTATCTAAAGAATCGACGATCTTGAGGAATTAGTAATGTCAGAATAGTTTTTCTACACTCAACACTCCTATTCCTTTTATTTATTCCCAACCCAAGGAGTAATTTCAATATACTACAATGGAATATAAAAGGTTTAATTAATAATTACATTAATCTACAGTTGTTGATGCATGACCAATCACCACATTTTATTTCGCTTCAAGATACTCATATCCCGTTCCAATCCCAAGTAATAGCTCCAAATTCTTATACTGCGTACACACAGGAACCACATTCCACACCAATTCTTCGAAAATTCTGAACATCGTAATTGGGGTTACTTTACACATTAAAATAACAATAATATCACTATATATTGATCCTAATGAAATCTTCACCACAAACGACATAACCGCTTTATTTGAATACATCACAGTATTACTATGGAGTTCCATCAAAAATAACTCTAGAGGGGTTATTGTAGTAAACGCATTAAATGCCCATAACATGTATATATTAAATGATGACAATCCCACTCATCTTTCCACATTTAACACTCTTACAAGCATAGATATTGCCTGCTGCTCTACTTCACTAATGCCTTTCGCATCCAGTAAGACAATAGACGGACTATATGGCAGTGATCATATTTGGACTATTACGTCACTAAAGCACTTTCTGTCCGAAACCACACATCGATACTTGCAATTGACTTTGAAAAGGCTTTTGATCGTATCGATATGCATGTCATCTTGGATTCTTTTACATCTTGGGGCTGATATTAAATCATATCGAGAGCTTCCTATCTGATCGAAAATTTCGTGTAAAAATCAATAACTCGAAAGAGTCTTGTGACATGTCTCTATCTTTGTATAAAAAAGAGAGTACACCAAATGAAATTTACATAAAAAATTTCAAACAACTTATCGCGCAGTACCACAGCTTGGGAACACTTTTTACCGATGCTTCAAAAAACGACGATAATACTGCATATGCCGTAGTAAATAATATTGGTAAAGTTCTGACATCAAAAATAGTATCCAATTATTGCTCGATTTTAACCGCTGAAGTTGCAGGTATCCTAGAAGCCATAAATATTGCCGAAGGGAGCAAAAATAATATGTTAATATTATCCGATTGTCTATCGGCGATGATGTGTGTAGATAATAGCTCTGTCTGTTTTCTGACCAAACACAAAAATTATTTAAAACATTTTTTTTTAATATGCAATGTTCAATTTGAAGTTAATTACAGAAAATGGAAGAAAATTCGTAAGTAATGCAAAGTTTCATTAAATTAGAAACTAATTCCTTATATATTTTTAGGCAAGTTCCAGATAGAGGGCAATGTATTGATGCAGGGAGCTTAAATGTTCCCGGGGAACATACCAGATCGATTTTTCTGTTATTATTCATTTTATTTTTAATATTAAATGCAATACAAATAATTGTGTTCATCCTTTGTTTGTTATTTATTTTGGCGCAAATCAAATGTTTTCTTGAATCGGCTGTTTATTTGCTAAATCTTACTAAATGTTGTCTGTTTACTTTTTTCAGTATTATCGCAAAATAGAGTAAGAAAGGCTTACTCTCTGAAGTAGAACTTACTGAATAATTGTTACTGGAAAAGTAACCAGACACACCTAATATTGCAAATACAAAGTGGATAGGTATCAACAAAATAAAGGATAAACTTATCTCCAGTAACAACAAAATTTAACTTGTTTGGATTCCTGGTCATGTTGGAATACCAGGGAATGTTTTCGCTGATATTGCCGCAAAAAAATGCATGTAAAACATCGCTAATAATAGATAATATAATTGAATCGCTCGATATAAAAGCTCATACAATTTTTTTTTATTTATTTATTCATTTCAAAGCCAAGCCAAAAAAGCCTTATATGGCCAGTATACTACAAAATAAACTTAGACCAAATTAAAAATATAAATTTTAAACACTAGTATTTCTTTTCATGTTACATTTGTTCAAGCTCCATAAATATTCATTAAAAGTAATAGAAAAAAATCATTTGAATAAGAACTACTCTGAATTGATTTACAAAAACATTAAAGTAAAATATTAAGTAATTACAGAAATTTATCTTCAGTATTCAACTACTCAAAATAAACAAATTAAATTGTATGAAAATAACTCAAAATGGCCAAAAAATAAAGGATAGATTTAGAAGGAAATTATTATTATTATTAATCAAAACAAAATTGAATTTAATTAATATATTTAATATATGGCTAAAACTAGGGAAAAGCAAAAAAGGCTTAATTGTAGCCTTTTATTCAAGCGATTGAAGATATTGTAAGAGTTTATTGCGATATGAGTATTGGGATAAATTTAACGTTCGCAAAAAAAGTGGTAATGAATTATATACCCTAGCAACCCTAGTGCAATATGAACGTTCCAAAATTGGAGTTAATTGTGGAAAAATAAGTTGGGGATTTCTTGTGGACCTAGAGAAATTAAAAAAATTCACAAGAAATTGTGGACACTGTATTTTAATAATCTTAAAAATGAATTATAATTCGTAGATTTATAAATTGACGAAAATTGCAACCCAAAAATTGTATTACATAATTTGAAACATGTTGTCTGATATTCAAACCATATATGTATCTTATCACTCTATTAAAAACAAGGCGTATTTTCTTCATAAATGTCCCGATGGTTCCTGAATATATTTCCACACAATAAATTAAAATTGGCATTATAAGCGCATGTGCAATCTTTAATCTAATACTAAGAGGCAAATTCAATTCCACATTATATAGTTTTCTCAGAACAAAATTAATCTTTGATATTAAAGAGTTAATATGATCTTCAAAGTTAAGATGCCTGTCAATAGTTAAACCCAGACATTTTATACTGTCAACAAATTCAATATCAATGTAATCAAATTTGATTAATAAATCTTCACCATTTTTTAATCCAAATTTCATTGCCTTAGTTTTTGTTGTATTAATGGTCAATTTATTGTCTTGTAGCCAACGGGATAGAATGCACATAGATGGGTCAATGACACATTGCAAAACATCAGAATAACCCAAATCAGATTTGAGTAGGAGCTGTATGTCATCAGCGTATACAAATGGTAAACAATTTGAGCTGGAAATTAAAGGAAAGAGGTCATTTATAAACATTATAAAAATAAGCGGTCCAAGTACCGACCCTTGAGGTACACCACTAAAAACTGGCAAAAGATCAGAAAAATTTCCATTGCAGGCAACATATTGATATCTATTTGTAAGGTATGAGTTCATTAGATGACAGGCCGATTTAGAAAATTGAAAAGTTGAATGCAACTTATTAACTATGGCCGAGTGTTCAATTCTGTCAAATGCTTTCTCCATATCTAGCGACAACAGAACACAGCATCCACGGTGGCTAACAATACTACGAATATGATCCGTCAGACCAATAAGTAGGGAAGTTGTACTTCGATTACGCCTGAAACCTAGTTGAGAATCATGAAGTAGAAGCGACGAATTGAGGTGTTCAAGAATTTGTGATTTCATAAGGTATTCAAGCATTTTGGAGAGAATCGGCATCATAGAAATGGGTCTGTAAGAGTCGGTAGCATCATGCTTACGAATTGGTACAATCCTGCCTATTTTCCATAATGATGGATACATGGATGTCATTAAGATTGTGTTCACGAGATGTTTGATGTGAAATTCAACAAAAGGCCAAACAATCTTTAAAAATTTTAAAGCAAGACCATCTGATCCCACTGCTTTGGATTTAATAAGAGAAAAGGCATTCCTTATATCATTTATACCTACAGACCGAAACGAAAATGTGCCTACGAGATCAGAGTAAGCTTGAAGACATCCACCATCGATATTCTGGAATGATTGAAAAGACTCATTTAGTTCATTTACATCAACATCAATTACATCCTTTTCTTTACCTAAGCCATGTTGTTTTAATAATCCCCACATTTCCGCAGATGTTTTCCCTTCAAAAAGTTGTGAATGTACTTGTGCTTTTATTAATCTTATGACCCGCTTAGCTTTATTTCTAGACCTACAATAAATTCTCCAATTAAAAGGCGTAGGATAAAGCTTATAATTGTTCCAGGCAAGGTTCCTAAGAGACAATCTATACTTAATTTCTGGATCATTGAACCAAGTATCTTTCCGCTCAAAATTAATTTTACGTCTGTGAATTGGAAAAACAGATTGCACAGAAAACAAATTCGTATAGAATATATCCAACTGCATATCGACATTGTTCGTTGAATACATATTCGAAAAATTACAAGCCGCTAGGGCTTGTCCCACCTCATCAGAAGTTAATGCATTATAGTCCACATACTCATAAAATAATGAGGATGTACCTTTGGATATGCGTAATGAGACAAATATAAAGGAATGGTGGGAAATGCCTGGACACTGAAATTGGTTAGAAAATCGAAGTTTATCTATAGAGGATAATAGAAAAAAATCAATAAGCGATGTAGACTTATGCGCAATATCATAATGGGTAGGGATTGAATTGTGGACTACAGATAAATTTAAGTTTCTGCAAATATTTCTCACTTGAATCGATTTTTGTAAGTTAAACAAATTGTTATTAAAATCCCCCATTAATACAACATCATCATATCTTATTAGTAAATCTGATAAATATTCCTCAATATCTATAAAATCTCCATGCGGAAGATACAGTGTCCCAACCAACACTTTTTTTCTTCCAAAAATCAATTCAGCAAAAATGCACTCAATAACTCCAAACATTGTGCTTTTAAAAACAATTTTGTGTTTAATATTCTGTGAAATATAAATGGCAACGCCACCACCTCTGCCATCAGGCCTATCACTTCTGTGGCAAACGTAGCCAGGAATATCCACAACATTGTAAGAAATGTAAGGTTTTAGCCATGTTTCACTAACTCCAACGCAATCTAAATAATTTCCTTCCAAAATATCCCTGATCTCATTAACTTTAAATGAATTTTGATTGATTTTAAAACTTTGGCAATTAAAATGACCAATGTTTAAATTATCTCTATGATTTTCCAATAATGATTTTAAAAATTGATTATCTCTTGCAATATTCATAACAAAAAACTATGCGCAGAAATTTAATTTTAATTTAAAACAGCCAAGACAGGTGTTGGTGTACCGGTCTCATCCAGAAGTTGTGCACATTGGTCTATGTCCAATTCTTTATTCGAACCATCAAACATAATAACTTCCACTTTTGGTTTATCTGCATTAAATAACTTATAATATTGTATTTTGCCCAACGATTTAAGTTTCTTGCAAAGGTAAATTAATTTGGAAGAAGTCGAATTAAGATGGTCATTTAGAAAAACTCTGCTGCCTACGTCATCACCAGTGACATCCCGTAGATAAAGAGGGCCTCCTTTGTGATATTGCGCCATTAATGTATCTCGAACAAAAATTGAGTTGAATTTTATTAATACCGATTTCCCATTTAAAAAATAGCAACAATGTTGTATGTCAAGGGGACATAAATCTAAACCACACAAGGAAGCAATTTTTAGTATTGGTTGTCTGAGATCTTTAATTCCATCGGGTAATCCATTAACCACCACATTGGCTCTATTCAACCTTCTTTGCATTATATCATGCTGGATATGTAGATCTCTTATTTCTTTACATCGGCATGTATCTAAGCTTTTAGCCATATCATAACAATTTTTAAGTTCCTGGTCCAATTTCATAAATTTGGAATTAACTTCCTCCCGAAGAGCATCAACAATACGTACTATCTTTTCTTCAAAAGCCTTTATTTGCCCATTCAATTCAATTTTATAATTCTCATGCTGTGTCTCCAGAGATGTGCTGAAATCGGAAAAGCACTTGCGGAGTTCATCTGTCATATTTATATTATTATTGGAAGGTGATGAGCTATCATTGACATTAGAAGCAGCGGTGCTATCTTTAGAATTGCAACCATTACGTTTCATGCATTTTGTGCATTTAAACAAAAAATTTTTGTTTTTATACAAAAATGCATGTTGCTCCTTAGTAATCTTTAGGCAAGCAATATGGAAAAAATCATCACAAAAAGGGCAACCAATACTGTTTCCCGTAACAGTGATATTGCACTTTGGGCACTTATATACTTTTTTCTTGGGAGCCATAATCATATGGTAACAGTAACAACAACAAGCTATCAACAAAGCAGCAATAACAACAAAGCAGTACTGGAAACAGAAATATTTAAAAATCAATGGCATACGCAGAAATTATCCAGCATACAGATCCAATTTCTGTCCTTAGGTATATATTCACAATTCAACCAAGTGTGACGTTTAGTATATATTTGGACGGCAGGCAATCAACTTCAATTTTTTTTTCTCTTTTTACTTCTTCTTCTCCTTATTTCTTTTTTTTTCTACTGCCAACCACTTCAAAGATTGTGTAAATTCATATAATTCGTGTGAAAACTGCGCAAACTCCAATAATTTAATGTCCAACTATTTAACTTAATAACATTTAAAGACCATTCAGCTACTTTTCGCTGTTTTAACAATTAATTTATTAAATTTTCCGCGACGACTTTAACTTTCACACATTATCCATGCCAGAGTGTTTATGTTATCCGAATCACATTCTTAAAAAAACAGGCTATAAACAAAAACAACTATCACCACTCTCACTATGATGAAATTAACCCGCATAAAAACTCTGCAATATATCCAACTAATATCGACAAAAGGAAAATCAAGACATTCTCCCGGTTACGTATGATAAATAAGAATACCGACAATAAATGTCAAAAATGTGGCGATGTGGTTAACATTAAACATATCCTCCAAACATGCAGATCACTTTCTCGACAACAACGCACAATACTACAAAACTAAGGATTCCAAATGTTAAAACTATTAACATCCAAAACATCAACTGGATCTTTCAATATATTAAACTAAACAATATAATTATTTAAAAAGTTGATAAATACCATGTACCAGCTGATGGCCTTTGTTGCTAATGCTGTACCTTTTTTTCTTGATATTATTCTTATATTAACTACTAGCATATACCCGCTACTTCGTTAGTGAATGTGGATATATTTAAACATGTAATAACATATTATTTTATTTTCAGTACACTTTATTTCAACTGCATATGTCAGAAAAACTAAGCAATCCACACATTTATATCGACCATAAATTAAATTCGAGTACAATTTAGTACCAAATTTCATGATCCGAGCTCTAAAGGTTCTCCCAAAACCAAATTGTACCAAATATAGTTCCATTTATCACACATTATTTCCAAGTGTATCCGCCTCAATCATCCAACAAAACTTCTTGCAAACCCCTATCCTACACCCCCACAATGATTAAAAAATCAAAATTCAGGATTCCACAATTTAAATTGTATCAAATTTAGTACACAGTAGTTCGAATTTCCAATACTTCCTACTTAAACAAAACTCGCACCCACACAGTTATCCTAAATCCAAGTTTCAGAATTCCATCTCTATCGGTTCATCCACAATTCAATTTGTACCAAATTGGGTACATTTAGTAGTACGAATTTCCAAAACTTCCTACTTAACCCAAACCTACCCCCCTACAGTGATCTTAAATCCAAGTTTCTGGATTACATTTCATCAGTTCACCCACGATTCAAATTGTACCAAATTTAGTACACAGTACTACGAACTTCCAAAACGTTCTACATACTCCAAACCCTCACCCCCACAGTGATCCTAAATCCAAGTTTCAGGATTCCAATTCTATCGGTTCACCCTCAATTCAAATTGTACCAAATTTAGTACACAGTAGTATCAATTTCCAAAACTTCCTACATACCCAATCCTCAACCTTAATTTGCATTCCAAATTTAAATTTTCAATTTCAATTTAATTTATTTCATAAACGAGAGCGATTCAAAAAACAACAAAATGTAGACTACTCCAAAAGCTTAAAACTAACAACGTATTATCTTAATAATATCTTAACTTCTATTTAGTTGGAGGGGTTCAGAACCATTGTACTTCAAAAACATTTTTATTATTATAATTAGATTATTTGATGTAGCGACCTAGCACATAGGGCCAAGGACTACAATACTATATCTACTCTCAACCACTAATTACAATTTACAGGTTTAAATAACTTATTATTATATCACAATCATCAATGTAAAAGAAATATAATTTATTATGGCTATTATTACTTAAATGTTGAAATCAGTTATGCAATAAAAATACAAATAATTAAACAAACCAAATGTCAAAGTTCTAGCTATACTGCTTCCTGTCAAATGCACGGTCATTGTGCTAGCCGTTGAAAAATTAAAACGTTTTGTGAGAATTGTGCAGGTAACCATAGAAAAGAAGATTGCACAAATAATTTCCTGAAATGTGCAAACTGCAATGGTGAACACATCATTGGAATGTACGAGCCGATTAAAGTTCAAGAAATAAGAAGGTGATATGAAATCTCCAAAATTAAAAGATCATCAACTCAATTTAATAATTCGTCGAACTACAATTATAACTTCCCAAACGTATTAAATCAATCCGAAAATCCTAAATTTTCGGGATGGTATATTAACCCAAATAAATACCAGGCTAATAACTATTTATTTACCCTGGAGGAAATGAAGAGTCTTACTATGAAATTAGGTTAGGTTAGGAATGTACAGTTGTTAGTAACAACCGTCCACTCGGAGACTATTGTCCATTGTGATCATCCTTTTTACCTGCAAAGAGAAAGGGAAGAGAAGAGAGAGGAAGAGCAATAAAAATATGGTGGGAGGAAAGCGTAGAGATGGTTATTTTAGCCATGTCAGATTTTTGACAAATCCTAGGATCTGGTTGGGGTACATTTTAGAAAATAATTTAGTTCAAGCTTAAATAAATGTAATACAAAAACGATCAATTTGAGCTCTTCACCACTGTAGATACCAATTTTTTATCATTAAAGAAATTTTGCAATACAAAAAACGGTCCAGTTTTTAACAGTAGAGATCAGAATTTAGCGTTTGACCATATGGATATATATATATATAAATATATATATATATGCTACTTTCCCGGAGGAATTTCTAACGCGATAATAAAGCTAACTGGTTCCGTTCAATACTAATATAATTCAGGATGCCGTTCAGCACAGTATTCCCAAAAATATAAACAGGATCCTATGGATATCTATATGAAATTTATTCAATATAAAAATATTCATTCAACACAGATATACATATAAAAGCAATTTTAATAGATTCAGAGTATCTATATCAATGGCCTGGGTAAAAAATAAATAATAAAATAAATAAATAAATAATAAATAAAACATTATCTTAATTGGACACTTCATCGAATCCACTTTGGAAAATTTCTAAAATTTTAAAGAGGAAAAATCAAAATATACCTACTCTATCCCAAAATATTAAATTTTATTATTCCGGATATTGAAGATAACTACCTCATAAACGTTTCCTATTGATTGGAAATTTAATTTTAAAAACGATACCATTGCTTAAACCAAATAAATCTCCAGAAAATCCTGCTTCATATAGACCGATTAGTCTATTGTCATCATTAAGCAAGATAATAGAAACGATTATAAAGCATACGATTTTGAATGTTATCAACTCAAAGGATATTATCCCAATACAGCCTCCTCTTAAAATTAGGAATACGGTCTCCAAAAATGTTAATGAGGAAAAATCTACGGAAATGATTTTATTAGACATTAAAGCAGCTTTTACTCTGTTTGGCACAACGGACTTTTTCATAAATTCATAGAACTCATTAAAAAATTCAAAATTTTTTATATGGAAGATCTGAGTCTATTGTCATCATTAAGCAAGATAATAGAAACGATTATAAAGCATACGATTTTGAATGTTATCAACTCAAAGGATATTATCCCAATACAGCCTCCTCTTAAAATTAGGAATATGGTCTCCAAAAATGTTAATGAGGAAAAATCTACGGAAATGATTTTATTAGACATTAAAGCAGCTTTTACTCTGTTTGGCACAACGGACTTTTTCATAAATTCATAGAACTCATTAAAAAATTCAAATTTTTTTTTTGGAAGATCTGATGAGGTGTATGTCGGAACTACTTCTTCTGAAGTATTGTATACAAATGAAGGATGTCCCTAAAGATCTTGTTTATCGTATATTTTTACATCTGACCATACCATTGCGCCTATATACAGTGTCACGTACAACAAAATCTTAGCTGTGTGATATAGACTTATACTGGTAAAACTACCCCAATATCCATGGTCATTTAGTTTAGACTGATATTTTTTTCGATAATTTTTGTTGTTGTTCTACTCAAACAACTGATTTGATATATCAAATGTCATTACAAATTGATATTTCCTCACATAATGTAAAAATATGCCGGTTTTCTTCCCCGAAGCCATTCGATGTCAAAGGTGTCCTTCAAGTGCATTACTAACTTTTGAATTTGTATTTTGAATTTTTGTTTATTTTTATAAATATTTATCGATATCTAGTTATTCCAGCAGTTTCTGGGCCATTCGCCTCTATTATTTCTATACGGGGGTAGTGCCCTTAAATAAATTAACTACGATGGGAAAAAGAAGCAAAAATAATAAAGTTACGGTGCAGGCAGTCAATAACCCAGTACCGGCGGTTGGTGAGATCACAAGCCACGTGTCGTCGAGATCAAGCGATTGTGATCCGGCTGTTCTAGGTGTGGATGCCTTGGCACCTACAGCTGTACCTGCTACAAGTGCAGCAATTCTAAGC
Organism: Musca vetustissima; assembly: GCF_032173495.1. Lineage (NCBI taxonomy): Eukaryota > Metazoa > Arthropoda > Insecta > Diptera > Muscidae > Musca > Musca vetustissima. The sequence continues at coordinate 129,261 of NW_026878484.1, read as the reverse complement.
CAAAACGTTGACGAACCGGATACTCCTTTGACAAACGAGCATTGCAAGACTGATGAAAATCAGTCTTTGGCTGACAGGACTGCAGTTCTGGGAGGGGACGACCTACATGGGACTATACGCGCTATCCGCGATAGTCTAGAGGAACAAAGCAAGGAACTCTTCGCTCGAGAACTCGAGATGGACAAGATCTCCCTCGCACAAAAGTAGTAGAATCGGCGAATCCCACTGTCTCTGACAAAGGTGCTAAGCCGACTTCTGACCTGAAGCCCAGTTCTAACCCGAACCCGTGTAAAAATGCACATGAAAAGGCAATTGAGAGTATCCCAAAGCAAATTGTCACCCATAAGGGTGATCAACGTGCTGAGGGCTCTGTCTCAAAGCCCGATTCTGCGCCTAACGACAAGGGTGAAGCAAAAGCTCTGGGTGGATCCAAATGTGGTCGAAACAGGAAGAAGGGGAAGTCAGTAAAGGAACCATCGTCTCCTGGGGGAGCAGTACAAATCTGTGAAGTGCCTCCGCTCTTCAGAAGTTCCGCAACCCTCACCCAAGAAGACGATGACTTCTCGTCTGGTAAATCCTTCTACCTCGTATGCGGTTGACCCACCAGGGGAGGAGTATCTCAGGAAGCGTGAGGGGAAAATGAACTTCGGTTCATGATGGGTTCGGTTTCGACTGAACACATCCACCGAAACTTAGTTAGAGTGGGGAAGCAGCATAGGCTGCGCATAATGCAGATCAATCTGCGTCATTGCAAGGCCGCAGCCGCCGAACTACTCCTGTCCCTCACGAACTCGGAAGTGGGCATTGCCTTAGTTCAGGACCCACATATTTATAAAAATATGGTTTCTGGACTAAGGAATGACAACTTCGACATTTTCGCCGCGTCCATGGGGGACAAGGTGAGCACATATATACTAGGTAAGAAGAGCTTAAATATAATCTTTCTATCTAATTACAGCAATGGTGACATGTGCACCGTAAGGCTGGAGCATACGATGGGAAGGCCACCCTGCTCTCCTCAGTCTATATGCCCTTTGAGGAGATGGATCCACCAGGCACCTGTGTACGAAAAATGCTCGATGAAATGACGAGCACCTGCAATGTTATCATGGACACAAACAAACGAGGTGAGTCCGTTTTTCGATTTCATTTTATCCTATAATTTACGCATATGTAATAGGGGTAGTGATCCGACTTTTAAAGTTAGGGATAAAGAGGAGGTCATTGACTTAACCCTCTCAAATCTAGATGACTCCGTCATCAAAAATTGGAGGGTATCTGATGAATGTTCCTTCTCGGATCATTTAAAGATTCTCTTCGAGTACTCTTTTGACGGAGATAGACAACAGCCTTATCGGAATCCAAGGAGAACAAACTGGGAGAAATTCACGGAGCTAACGAACTCCCAGCTGACTCTTAACACAAACTTAGGAACAGCTGTGGAACTCAATGGGGCCGTGAAAAATCTAACAGATGTCCTCCATAGTTGCCATAAGGAATCATGTCCGCTCACATATCCCGGGAAGAAATCTCGGCCAGTGTGATGGAACACTTGGTGAGCTCAGAAAAGCGACCAGACGACTGTATAACAGGGCGCATAAGTCGAAACTCGACACTGATTGGAACTCCTATAGAGCTAGTTTCAACAAATACAAGAGTGAGATAAAACGCGCGAAGAAAAAGTCATGGGTAATTTTCTGTGAGTCGATAGAAGGAGTCAACGACACTGCTAGGTTTCGAAAACTACTATCCAAGGACCCGACATTTAAAAGTACTCTCTTTCTTTGCGATTTTTCGGTTATACTATGTACCGTTACTATTGATGTTTTTGTTTTTGCTGTAAGACAGACGAAACTGGCCGAGGGTTAAAATGACAATTGATATTTTTTCTAAACTATGTCCCTTTATATGATTATAAATGCAAAATTTTAGATTTTTATTCCGACAACAATTTTTTTGACACTGAAGCAAGATGGAGCGTGGACGGACTCAGGTTCTGAGACTCTAAATCTCCTAGCCGAGGCTCATTTCCCAGGTTGCAAAGACATGGGTACCATCGACGGTGAACGTGATGACACTCAGCCTTTTGCCACTCCCGATCTGGATCTCATTAGCAAGGTGGTTAACAGTAATAAGATACGATGGGCGGTCAACACATTCAAACCGTATAAATCGCCAGGACCAGATGGAATTCTACCGGCGATGCTTCAATATGCCTCGCCAAGTATATATCTGATCCTTGAGAAGATCTATACTGCGTCTTTGACTCTCGTACATTCCTAAAGAAGGGCAACCAAGCCACTCTGCCCCAAACGACTATAGACCCATTAGCTTATCATCCTTTCTCCTCAAGACTCTCGAAAGACTGATCGACCTGGAGATTAGGAGTCGTATAGACACCACCTTTCTTAGCAACTCAGAACACGCATACATAAAGGGCAAGTCTGTGGAATCTGCACTGTACGAAGTGGTAGGCTATATTGAGAGGAACATGGAAAATTTAAATTTTATGCTGGCCGCCTTCTTAGATATAGATGGAGCCTTTAACAACGTTAAACTTGAATCCATAAACCACTCACTTAAAGAAGTTGGCATTCCTGATACCCTGACATATTGGATAAATAAAATGCTTAACAGCAGAATTATAAATTCAAGTGTGGGTGATACAAAAATCAGGAAAAAGGTAACTAGACATAACCGCTTTATTTGAATACATCACAGTATTACTATGGAGTTCCATCAAAAATAACTCTAGAGGGGTTATTGTAGTAAACGCATTAAATGCCCATAACATGTATATATTAAATGATGACAATCCCACTCATCTTTCCACATTTAACACTCTTACAAGCATAGATATTGCCTGCTGCTCTACTTCACTAATGCCTTTCGCATCCAGTAAGACAATAGACGGACTATATGACAGTGATCACTTCCCTATTGTTACTACCATCAAAACCAACTCTACATGGTCTTCAATAAAACGACCTTTAATTTACAATTTTAAAAAGGCTAATTGGACTTCGTATTGCATAACTGTTCATGAGGAGTTGAAAACCAAATCTTGGCGGAACAATGACGAATGAAAGACAAAATCATGAAATATCGGACATTTCGAAAAAAAAAAATCAATTTCAAAGCAAAACAAGTTTGCGACGACGCTCTACTATATTTGGACTATTACGTCACTAAAGCACTTTCTGTCCGAAACCACACATCGATACTTGCAATTGACTTTGAAAAGGCTTTTGATCGTATCGATATGCATGTCATCTTGGATTCTTTTACATCTTGGGCTGCAGCTCCAAAATATTAAATCATATCGAGAGCTTCCTTTCTGATCGAAAATTTCGTGTAAAAATCAATAACTTCTATTCCCAAACATTTTCATTATAAAACGGTATACCTCAAGGATCACCACTATCGGTAGCACTCTTTCAAATAGCATTTAACCAAATAAACATTATAATCAACAAACATCAAAAAATCTACCACTGCCTCTATGCTGATGACGTGTATATCTTAAGTCAACAAAGGGATAACAACGATGCCAACAACAGTTTTTCCCAAATCATACTCGAAATTATAAACTGGTGTAAAACTTCGCCTTCTAAATCAATACTACATATATGCAGAAAACTCGTCAATAATTAATGAAGATGTTATAAAAGTAATTACATCGAAAAAGAAACCTAAAATACCATCGATATGAATGTGTTATGTATTGAATTTTTCGGATAAAATAAAAACTTTACCGAAAAATACCCAGTGTGGATGTACTCGAAAGAGTCTTGTGACATGTCTCTATCTTTGTATAAAAAAGAGAGTACACCAAATGAAATTTACATAAAAAATTTCAAACAACTTATCGCGCAGTACCACAGCTTGGGAACACTTTTTACTGATGCTTCAAAAAACGACGATAATACTTCATATGCCGTAGTAAATAATATTGGTAAAGTTCTGACATCAAAAATAGTATCCAATTATTGCTCGATTTTAACCGCTGAAGTTGCAGGTATCCTAGAAGCCATAAATATTGCCAAAGGGTAACAATTGTTACCAAATGTTACTAAATGTTGTCTGTTTACACAAAAACCCAGTAAAAGAGAGTCAAGTGAGAGAGCAAGTTTGACAGTTGAACAACAACAAAGTTGCTCGAGTTTACTGAAAGAATTTTATTCAGTAAGATTTTGCAACTCAGCCATTTTCTGGTGAGCTGTTTTCTGACCAAACACAAAAATTATTTAAAACATTTTTTTTAATATGCAATGTTCAATTTGAAGTTAATTACAGAAAATGGAAGAAAATTCGTATGTAATGCAAAGTTTCATTAAATTAGAAACTAATTCCTTATATATTTTTAGGCAAGTTCCAGATAGAGGGCAATGTATTGATGCAGGGAGCTTAAATGTTCCCAGGGAACATACCAGATCGATTTTTCAGTTATTATTCATTTTATTTTAATATTAAATGCAATACAAATAATTGTGTTCATCCTTTGTTTGTTATTTATTTTGGCGCAAATCAAATGTTTTCTTGAATCGGCTGTTTATTTGCTAAATCTTACTAAATGTTGTCTGTTTACTTTTTTCAGTATTATCGCAAAATAGAGTAAGAAAGGCTTACTCTCTGAAGTAGAACTTACTGAATAATTGTTACTGGAAAAGTAACCAGACACACCTAATATTGCAAATACAAAGTGGATAGGTATCAACAAAATAAGGGATAAACTTATCTCCAGTAACAACAAAATTTAACTTGTTTGGATTCCTGGTCATGTTGGAATACCAGGGAATGTTTTCGCTGATATTGCCGCAAAAAATAATAGATAATATAATTGAATCGCTCGATATAAAAGCTCATATAATTAATCACATTCTTAAAAAAACAGGCTATAAACAAAAATAACTATCACCACTCTCACTATGATGAAATTAACCCGCATAAAAACTCTGCAATATATCCTACTAATATCGACAAAAGGAAAATCAAGACATTCTCCCGGTTACGTATGATAAATAAGAATACCGACAATAAATGTCAAAAATGTGGCGATGTGGTTAACATTAAACATATCCTCCAAACATGCAGATCACTTTCTCGACAACAACGCACAATACTACAAAACTAAGGATTCCAAATGTTAAAACTATTAACATCCAAAACATCAACTGGATCTTTCAATATATTAAACTAAACAATATAATTATTTAAAAAGTTTATAAATACCATGTACCAGCTGATGGCCTTTGTTGCTAAAGCTGTACATTTTTTTCTTGATATTATATTATTTTATTTTCACATATTATTTTATTTTCAGTACACTTTATTTCAACTGCATATGTCAGAAAAACTAAGCAATCCACACATTAATATCGACCATAAATTAAATTCGAGTACAATTTAGTACCAAATTTCATGATCCGAGCTCTAAAGGTTCTCCCAAAACCAAATTGTACCAAATATAGTTCCATATATCACACATTATTTCCAAGTGTATCCGCCTCAATCATCCAACAAAACTTCTTGCAAACCCCTATCCTACACCCCCACAATGATTAAAAAATCAAAATTCAGGATTCCACAATTTAAATTGTATCAAATTTAGTACACAGTAGTTCGAATTTCCAATACTTCCTACTTAAACAAAACTCGCACCCACACAGTTATCCTAAATCCAAGTTTCAGAATTCCATCTCTATCGGTTCAACCACAATTCAATTTGTACCAAATTGAGTACATTTAGTAGTACGAATTTCCAAAACTTCCTACTTAACCCAAACCTACCCCCCTACAGTGATCTTAAATCCAAGTTTCAGGATTACATTTCTATCAGTTCACCCACGATTCAAATTGTACCAAATTTAGTACACAGTACTACGAACTTCCAAAACGTTCTACATACTCCAAACCCTCACCCCCACAGTGATCCTAAATCCAAGTTTCAGGATTCCAATTCTATCGGTTCACCCTCAATTCAAATTGTACCAAATTTAGTACACAGTAGTATCAATTTCCAAAACTTCCTACATACCCAATCCTCAACCTTAATTTGCATTCCAAATTTAAATTTTCAATTTCAATTTAATTTATTTCATAAACGAGAGCGATTCAAAAAACAACAAAATGTAGACTACTCCAAAAGCTTAAAACTAACAACGTATTATCTTAATAATATCTTAACTTCTATTTAGTTGGAGGGGTTCAGAACCATTGTACTTCAAAAACATTTTTATTATTATAATTAGATTATTTGATGTAGCGACCTAGCACATAGGGCCAAGGACTACAATACTATATCTACTCTCAACCACTAATTACAATTTACAGTTTTAAATAACTTATTATTATATCACAATCATCAATATAAAAGAAATATAATTTATTATGGCTATTATTACTTAAATGTTGAAATCAGTTATGCAATAAAAATACAAATAATTAAACAAAACCCATGAATTTTAAGAGGAATTGAGGCTAAAGTAATCATATAAATGAGTTCGATAACATTTTAAGGAAGAGCTAAATGTTTTTAGTTCAATCCATTCACATGCTACGAAATTGTACCAAATTTAGTACATTTCAGTACTTTTCGGATGCTTGTGCTACATCTATTCTACACTCCATCAGTAACCCTCAAACCAAATTTCAGAGTTCTAGCTATACTGCTTCCTGCCAAATGCACGGTCATTGTGCTAGCCGTTGAAAAATTAAAACGTTTTGTGAGAATTGTGCAGGTAACCATAGAAAAGAAGATTGCACAAATAATTTCCTGAAATGTGCAAACTGCAATGGTGAACACATCATTGGAATGTACGAGCCGATTAAAGTTCAAGAAATAAGAAGGTGATATGAAATCTCCAAAATTAAAAGATCATCAACTCAATTTAATAATTCGTCGAACTACAATTATAACTTCCCAAACGTATTAAATCAATCCGAAAATCCTAAATTTTCGGGATGGAATATTAACCCAAATAAATACCAGGCTAATAACTATTTATTTACCCTGGAGGAAATGAAGAGTCTTACTATGAAATTAGGTTAGGTTAGGAATGTACAGTTGTTAGTAACAACCGTCCACTCGGAGACTATTGTCCATTGTGATCATCCTTTTTACCTGCAAAGAGAAAGGGAAGAGAAGAGAGAGGAAGAGCAATAAAAATATGGTGGGAGGAAAGCGTAGAGATGGTTATTTTAGCCATGTCAGATTTTTGACAAATCCTAGGATCTGGTTGGGGTACATTTTAGAAAATAATTTAGTTCAAGCTTAAATAAATGTAATACAAAAACGATCAATTTGAGGTCTTCACCACTGTAGATACCAAATTTTTATCATTAAAGAAATTTTGCAATACAAAAAAACGGTCCAGTTTTTAACAGTAGAGATCAGAATTTAGCGTTTGACCATATGGATATAAAAATATATATATATATATAAATTCGTAATATATATATATATATATATATATATATGCTCTAGAAACAATAGTTGGGGTAATATGTCATATGACAAACTTCAGCACAATAACGTTCTCGCAAACCTCAACATACTCAATATAGCTTGCATAAAAGCCATAAACGATCTGATCTCAGACCATCTTCCGGTTTTTTGCGAAGTCAATTTAAGTGCAAATACTTCGACCCACCTTTATTACTATTACAATAAAGCTAACTGGTTCCGTTCAATACTAATATAATTCAGGATGCCGTTCAACACAGTATTCCCAAAAATATAAACAGGATCCTATGGATATCTATATGAAATTTATTCAATATAAAAATATTCATTCAACACAGATATACATATAAAAGCAATTTTAATAGATTCAGAGATGTTAGCGATCGTATCTATATCAATGGCCTGGGTAAAAAATAAATAATAAAATAAATAAATAAATAATAAATAAAACATTATCTTAATTGGACACTTCATCGAATCCACTTTGGAAAATTTCTAAAATTTTAAAGAGGAAAAATCAAAATATACCTACTCTATCCCAAAATATTAAATTGTATTATTCCGAATATTGAAGATAACTACCTCATAAACGTTTCCTATTGATTAGAAATTTAATTTTAAAAACGATACCATTGCTTAAACCAAATAAATATCCAGAAAATCCTGCTTCATATAGACCGATTAGTCTATTGTCATCATTAAGCAAGATAATAGAAACGATTATAAAGCATACGATTTTGAATGTTATCAACTCAAAGGATATTATCCCAATACAGCCTCCTCTTAAAATTAGGAATACGGTCTCCAAAAATGTTAATGAGGAAAAATCTACGGAAATGATTTTATTAGACATTAAAGCAGCTTTTACTCTGTTTGGCACAACGGACTTTTTCATAAATTCATAGAACTCATTAAAAAATTCAAAATTTTTTATATGGAAGATCTGAGTCTATTGTCATCATTAAGCAAGATAATAGAAACGATTATAAAGCATACGATTTTGAATGTTATCAACTCAAAGGATATTATCCCAATACAGCCTCCTCTTAAAATTAGGAATATGGTCTCCAAAAATGTTAATGAGGAAAAATCTACGGAAATGATTTTATTAGACATTAAAGCAGCTTTTACTCTGTTTGGCACAACGGACTTTTTCATAAATTCATAGAACTCATTAAAAAATTCAAATTTTTTTTTTTTGGAAGATCTGATGAGGTGTATGTCGGAACTACTTCTTCTGAAGTATTGTATACAAATGAAGGATGTCCCTAAAGATCTTGTTTATCGTATATTTTTACATCTGACCATACCATTGCGCCTATATACAGTGTCACGTACAACAAAATCTTAGCTGTGTGATATAGACTTATACTGGTAAAACTACCCCAATATCCATGGTCATTTAGTTTAGACTGATATTTTTTTCGATAATTTTTGTTGTTGTTCTACTCAAACAACTGATTTGATATATCAAATGTCATTACAAATTGATATTTCCTCACATAATGTAAAAATATGCCGGTTTTCTTCCCCGAAGCCATTCGATGTCAAAGGTGTCCTTCAAGTGCATTACTAACTTTTGAATTTGTATTTTGAATTTTTGTTTATTTTTATAAATATTTATCGATATCTAGTTATTCCAGCAGTTTCTGGGCCATTCGCCTCTATTATTTCTATACGGGGGTAGTGCCCTTAAATAAATTAACTACGATGGGAAAAAGAAGCAAAAATAATAAAGTTACGGTGCAGGCAGTCAATAACCCAGTACCGGCGGTTGGTGAGATCACAAGCCACGTGTCGTCGAGATCAAGCGATTGTGATCCGGCTGTTCTAGGTGTGGATGCCTTGGCACCTACAGCTGTACCTGCTACAAGTGCAGCAATTCTAAGCCAAAACGTTGACGAACCGGATACTCCTTTGACAAACGAGCATTGCAAGACTGATGAAAATCAGTCTTTGGCTGACAGGACTGTAGTTCTGGGAGGGGACGACCTACATGGGACTATACGCGCTATCCGCGATAGTCTAGAGGAACAAAGCAAGGAACTCTTCGACCAATTAGACAGACTTGTACCGGAAGAGCAATGTGGGGACACGCTTCCGGAGGAACTGCTATTAAATCTTACCCTAACTGATGATGAGCTGGACACCACGGTGATCCCAGCCAAGTCTACACAGGGGGATTGCCATAGTAGTAACGAAGGAAGTGTGGACCCCATTGTCCGACCGACCTCCAGTCTGACTCCAACAGGTCCTGTGTCGGCACCAGCCGACAAACTTCAGAAGCAATCTGCAACAGAGGTGATGTCCGACGATGGGGAATCTGTTGATCCCCCAGAAACGGAAAAGGCTCAAAGGTTGGGAAGGCCCGAGATGTGACCGATGCGAAGCATTACAAACTTGCTGTTTCGTCTCTTCGCAAATTCGTGGGGCGAGACGCGAATTTGATCGCGGAGAGGGAGGTTCACCTCATCAAGGGTAAGATGAGATATGTGAGGAAATTCGAGAGAATTTATCCTCACGCTCTCCATCGAGAACTCGAGATGGACAAGATCTCCCTCCCGAATCTCACTGCTCGCACAAAAGTAGTAGAATCGGCGAAGCCCACTGTCTCTGACAAAGGTGCTAAGCCGACTTCTGACCTGAAGCCCAGTTCTAACCCGAACCCGTGTAAAAATGCACATGAAAAGGCAATTGAGAGTATCCCAAAGCAAATTGTCACCCATAAGGGTGATCAACGTGCTGAGGGCTCTGTCTCAAAGCCCGATTCTGCGCCTAACGACAAGGGTGAAGCAAAAGCTCTGGGTGGATCCAAATGTGGTCGAAACAGGAAGAAGGGGAAGTCAGTAAAGGAACCATCGTCTCCTGGAGGAGCAGTACAAATCTGTGAAGCGCCTCCGCTCTTCAGAAGTTCCGCAACCCTCACCCAAGAAGACGATGACTTCTCGTCTGGTAAATCCTTTTACCTCGTATGCGGCTTGCGTTGGACAACAAACTGCGGAGAAACGTCTAAGTACGGAGAAGGCTTCAACCTCCTCTGGAAAGGCGACCTTCAAGGTTCGTAGTCAACGACAGCATAAGCCGTATGATAGACCAACCAAGGTAGCCGCTGAAGAAGACATTCTTGTGGCGATCATAGACAAAGCTGATCCTCAGGGCAGAATCAGTGAGAGTCATTGGTTGCTATTTGAAAGAGCTCTTCGGTCGGCTATCGTCTGTGGGACGGACCAAGGGGATCGACAGTTTGGTAGAGCCTTCATGCATGCATGCCAAAGTCATTAACTGTTTAAACAAGAAATCCAAGGATTTCCTTGTGGAAACCTTTAGTGGCTTTGGCGCGCTCTGGGAAGGAGCAAACTTTGCGGCGATTTCCCTAGCAGAAATCCCAACAAGACGGTTCCTTTCAGCCTGGGTCCCCCACCTTCAGTGGACAAGGAGCTCCTGCTGAAAATGCTGGCGCTACAAAACCCCAGCCTCACTACATCGAGCTGGACTGTGGTCAGTCTTACTCCCTGTAACGAGGATGGTGGCGAGTGTTGCGGTTGACCCACCAGGGGAGGAGTATCTCAGGAAGCGTGAGGGGAAAATGAACTTCGGTTCATGATGGGTTCGGTTTCGACTGAACACATCCACCGAAACTTAGTTAGTGGGGAAGCAGCATAGGCTGCGCATAATGCAGATCAATCTGCGTCATTTCAAGGCCGCAGCCGCCGAACTACTCCTGTCCCTCACGAACTCGGAAGTGGGCATTGCCTTAGTTCAGGACCCATATATTTATAAAAATATGGTTTCTGGACTAAGGAATGACAACTTCGACATTTTCGCCGCGTCCATGGGGGACAAGGTGAGCACATATATACTAGGTAAGAAGAGCTTAAATCTAATCTTTCTATCTAATTACAGCAATGGTGACATGTGCACCGTAAGGCTGGAGCATACGATGGGAAGGCCACCCTGCTCTCCTCAGTCTATATGCCCTTTGAGGAGATGGATCCACCAGGCACCTGTGTACGAAAAATGCTCGATGAAATGACGAGCACCTGCAATGTTATCATGGACACAAACAAACGAGGTGAGTCCGTTTTTCGATTTCATTTTATCCTATAATTTACGCATATGTAATAGGGGTAGTGATCCGACTTTTAAAGTTAGGGATAAAGAGGAGGTCATTGACTTAACCCTCTCAAATCTAGATGACTCCGTCATCAAAAATTGGAGGGTAGCTGATGAATGTTCCTTCTCGGATCATTTAAAGATTCTCTTCGAGTACTCTTTTGACGGAGATAGACAACAGCCTTATCGGAATCCAAGGAGAACAAACTGGAAGAAATTCACGGAGCTAACGAACTCCCAGCTGACTCTTAACACAAACTTAGGAACAGCTGTGGAACTCAATGGGGCCGTGAAAAATCTAACAGATGTCCTCCATAGTTGCCATAAGGAATCATGTCCGCTCACATATCATGTCCGCTCACATCTCGGCCAGTGTGATGGAACACTTGGTGAGCTCAGAAAAGCGACCAGACGACTGTATAACAGGGCGCATAAGTCGAAACTCGACACTGATTAGAACTCCTATAGAGCTAGTTTCAACAAATACAAGAGTGAGATAAAACGCGCGAAGAAAAAGTCATGGGTTAATTTCTGTGAGTCGATAGAAGGAGTCAACGACACTGCTAGGTTTCGAAAACTACTATCCAAGGACCCGAAGTCCATCGGTAGTATTAACCCTTTCAGTGTTTTTGTCGAATATATTCGACATTTAAAAGTACTCTCTTTCTTTGCGATTTTTCGGTTATACTATGTACCGTTACTATTGATGTTTTTGTTTTTGCTGTAAGACAGACGAAACTGGCCGAGGGTTAAAATGACAATTGATATTTTTTCTAAACTATGTCCCTTTATATGATTATAAATGCAAAATTTTAGATTTTTATTCCGACAACAATTTTTTTGACACTGAAGCAAGATGGAGCGTGGACGGACTCAGGTTCTGAGACTCTAAATCTCCTAGCCGAGGCTCATTTCCCAGGTTGCAAAGACATGGGTACCATCGACGGTGAACGTGATGACACTCAGCCTTTTGCCACTCCGGATCTGGATCTCATTAGCAAGGTGGTTAACAGTAATAAGATACGATGGGCGGTCTACACATTCAAACCGTATAAATCGCCAGGACCAGATGGAATTCTACCGGCGATGCTTCATGCCTCGCCAAGTATATATCTGATCCTTGAGAAGATCTATACTGCGTGTTTGACTCTCGTATGTTCCGGATCTATGGAACGAGGTAAAGGTTACTTACATTCCTAAAGCAGGGCAACCAAGCCACTCTGCACCAAACGACTATAGACCCATTAGCTTATCATCCTTTCTCCTCAAGACTCTCGAAAGACTGATCGACCTGGAGATTAGGAGTCGTATAGACACCACCTCTCTTAGCAACTCAGAACACGCATACATAAAGGGCAAGTCAGTGGAATCTGCACTGTACGAAGTGGTAGGCTATATTGAGAGTAACATGGAAAATTTAAATTTTATGCTGGCCGCCTTCTTAGATATAGATGGAGCCTTTAACAACGTTAAACTTGAATCCATAAACCACTCACTTAAAGAAGTTGGCATTCCTGAGGAGGGAGGCGCACAATCCTGGACTGTCAACTACGATGGAATAGGAACGTTGAGGAACGGGCGAAGACAGCGATGATTGCACTCTATACATACAAGTACGCCATTGGGAAAAGCTGGGGGCTAAAAACTAAGCGACTATATATCACCAATCCTTAGATTTGACGTAGATGTGGTTATTCCTAGTAGAGACGACTGGAAACGAAGTAACCCTCCTCTGGACGGTCTGGCCTTCTATACAGACGGATCCAAGATGGAAGAAGATACTGGGGCAGGCGTCTACTGTGAAAGGTTAGACCTTGAGTTAACCTACAAGCTGGATTGCAACGGTAGTGTTTTCCAAGCTGAAATCTTCGCGATCTGGAAGGCAGCGGAATTGATAAAAAGTCTGGATGCTGAGGTCGTTGAACCGGTGACTATCTTTGTGGATAGTCAAGCGGCTCTTAAAGCCATCAAATCTTGTTACATCAAATCCGAAGCCGTCCTCAAGTGTAGAGCAGCTCTGGAAGAACTTAACCATAGCTATCGGTTGTGTTGGGTACCAGGACATTGTGACATCTTGGGTAATGAAAGAGTGGACGTACTAGATAGACGAGGATCTCAATCCACCGATCTAGAAACTGATGACTCAATCAAACCACCCATATGTATTTTCTATAGGAATTTTGAGGCATTCTTTGACGAAATTGCCTATGAACTTTGGCACAACGAACCTAGATGCAACGTGTCAAGATCCACTTGGCCGACTCTGTCTACCAAAAGAACGCACTCACTGTTGAACCTGAGCAAAGCTGAAATTAGAGTGATGACGGCAATCATCACTGGTCACTGCAACATCAGGGCTTTTACTAGTAAATGGGATCTTGATGCAATTGATTACTGTAGACTCTGTGTTGACGAGGAGGAGGCGGAGACAATCGAGCATATCCTGTGTCACTGCCCAGCCCTGGCTTACAGGCGACACTGACTAATGGGTACTAATTTTCTACCGGATCTCAGCTTCTTCTCATCAAGCGAACCTGCTCTAATCTACAGCATAATTAGAAACATAAACTGGTTAGGAGCATATAACCTTGTAACACTTTTTCTGCCTCATAGGGCCATCGACCTTCACTCATTCTTCACTCCTTTAATTTACTAGGTCTCTTCTGTCTTCTTGGTCTATCTCTTCTTGTGGATGATCACAACGGACCTAACCGGTCTCAGAGTGTTGCAGTCACATATGTGACTGCACATCCCCAAACCTAACCTAACCTAAGCCTATTATACATGTATTTTAAGATAATATCTATGCAAATTAGTACACTTCAATAAAATAAAAATTATATAAAAATCTAAATATGAATGGCCCCCAATCATACGAATAGTGCAAGAATTAGCAAAGAGCTCCCTATATCAGTCAGATATAACTTAACTTTTTCTTTTGAAAAAGATTTATCAGACTTAATTTGTTAACACCAAGTATTTTTTTTTTTGTATATATTTCATAACATCAACGACATTTCATTTTAAAAATCCAGGATGTGCTAATTACGTGTCCCCCTCAAATTTGATTTATTTCGTAAATACCGTTATATATCACAAATTTCCGGGGATAATTTTCTGTTCTCACACTCAATCGATAAAGTACAGTACACATAAGCGTCTTCAATAAAAAAAAAAACTATTTAAAAATATTTTAAACGATTCGAGGGGTAATCAAAACACTTTTCCCTTCAGATGTGTGCTAATTACGTGACCGGCACTATATATATAAATAGTGGACAAACTAAAATCACCATGTTAATTAAAAAATGATTCATTTCCCTACAGAGACAAGGATGAAAACAACAAGTAACAATATTAGCATACCGTGCTGTCCTATCGGTTGTTTGATAATCGGTAGAACAGCACGGTATTTACAGTAGTAATATATTTGCTATCTTTTATGTAATTTTTTTGTAGTCAGCTTATTTCATTTTAAGATTTCGATATAATGATTTTTAAGATGTTTATAATTAATTACTTGTCTTTAACGCACATTTTTCACGTAATGTTTTAGGTGAGATTGTCAGCGATGGTGCTTTTATAAGAAAATTTTGCTCTAACGGTGATACTATTAATATCGGGTTTTTCAATGCTCAATTTCTTAATCCTAGCACCACTTCGATAAAATTTGATGAAGTTAAAAATGTTTTAAAATCTAACTTGTTACATATTGTGGGTGTGGTTGAAACTTGGTTCAAATCCCATATTACCAACAAAGCTGTTCAAGTACCGGGATATAAGATATTTCGTAATGATCGCGTAGGTCGTCGTGGAGGAGGCGTCGCATTATATATTTCTTCGCCTGTGAAAACTTAAATTGTTTCAAAGATATCAAAACCTGGTGTTTGTGAAGCTCTGTTTCTTCATGTAAGTTCAGGTACATCTAGCTTGATCATTGGTGTTGTATACTTGCCCACTGGCGATATTAATTCTTTGGAAACGTACAAGCTACGTACAATCAATGAAAGGCGATATGTAACATTTCGTGATTACAATTCAATAATTTGTGATAACTTAATATCTGACATAAATTCTATTAACTTCTCTTTTTTTTTACAATACGAACAGTTCTGATTTGCAACTAAACTATTTAAATAACACTTTGCAATATCTTTTTGAAACTCATGTACCTGAAAAAACTAGATTAATTAGAACAAATTCAAATCGATGGTTCAGTCGGCCAGAAGTTCTTTCTGCTATCAGAAATAGGGACTTAGCTTTTAGTGCCTTTATTGAGAATTCTACTGTTTACAATAAACAGGTGTATAAGAAATATAAAAATATTGCTCGTAAAGTTGTTCGACAAGTCAAGTGTCAATTTGGTAAAAGTATATTTAGTGGTATTGATAATCCTAGACCACAAAGTGTCTAGGATTTCTGATTGTGGAGCGACAAACTGTGATAGCAATAACTGTGATATAGATTTAGATCATTTAAATATTTTTCTTTACCTCCAATAATGGTGCTAATATTACTATTTCTGATAACACTTCTATGACTATGCCTCGTTCTAATATTTTAAATTTTCGCAATGTCGACATATTCCGTTACGTTTCCTTAAGCTTGTGTTTCCTTATTTGCAACACCATTTTTTACATCTTTTTAACACGATTATTACAACTAGTACATTTCCGTCTGCTTGGAAGCTAGCCAAAGTGCATCCTTTACTGGAAAAAGGCGCTACTGGATTAAAATGTGCCGATTATCGCCCAATCTCAATTCTACCAGCACTGTCAAAGGTTCTCGAAGTTTTGCTCAAAACTCAAATTTGGGAACACCTGGATGAATATTCTTTGGTTAATGTCTGTCAGGTTTTAGAAAACATCACAGCACAACCTCATTAATGCTTCGACTAACTGATGACATTCGTCGCTCGGTTGATAAAAAGTTTCCCAGTATATTAGGCATTTTAGACCTTTCTAAAGCTTTTGATTCCATCAATCACTGCATTCTCCCCTCCAAGCTATTTAATCTTTTTAATTTTTCTCTACCATCTTGCAAGCTTGTGTCTCCACTCCTCTCCAACCGCTCTCAAAAAATTGTATACGACGGTAATTCTTCTTGCGTTTGCGATATTTCGTCAGGTGTTCCACAGGGCTCAATTTTAGGTCCACACCTTTTTATCTTATACGTTAATGATGTTTGTGAATGTGTTCAGCATTCTTCTTTGAATATATATGCGGACGATTTCGGGTTGTTTATGTCTAGTCCATGTCTTGACATAAATGGTTGCATTTCTGCACTTGATAGAGGTATTTGTCGAATTTGCAGATGGGCTTCACTAAACTGTATTAATATCAATGTTGACAAAACAAAGTTAATTATTTTCCAAAGTGGTCGTGATTTACCCATTCAGCGAAGTATACCCGTGCAGGGGAAATCAATTAATTCTTTGCAGTCTGTGACTTGTCTTGGCTTTGATATTGATTGTAATCTAAAGTCTTCATCCCATATTACGAATATTTGCTCAAAAGTTAATTTTTGCCTCAAGAGATTGTACAATGTAAAATTAAATTGATGCAATATTTTTGTTCTTTGGAATAAAAGAATTATATATCTGACTCGCTTACAGCATAGAGTTGATATCTCACAAATTAGCATTACGGTTTGTTAAGCATATATGTAAGAATTGGAAATAT
Source organism: Musca vetustissima (assembly GCF_032173495.1). Taxonomy (NCBI): domain Eukaryota; kingdom Metazoa; phylum Arthropoda; class Insecta; order Diptera; family Muscidae; genus Musca; species Musca vetustissima. The sequence goes on along the minus strand of NW_026878484.1, from coordinate 112,002 downwards.
GTGCGTTAGGGAATTTTTAGTTTGTAATTTTATAATTTTATAAGATACTTTATTATACGCCTTCTATCAATTTGTAACCCAATGAGGAGTTTTTTTGATTAATAAATTGAATTAAATATATTAGTATATCGTCACCATAAATGCAAACGGACGAAACTACACTTTTACTCAATCCAAGGGCGGCCGGTTTTATGCACCGGATTGACTCGGAGGAATTCTTCTTCGACCAGGGGCTGCCACATCAACTACTACATGTTTGTGCCGTATTTTTTACATGGGAGAGGCATTATATCCCGGGATGCTGCTCCGAACTCGGAGGTGGGGGACTTGCGTTCTTGTTACACCATTCTGTACAATACAGACCTATCTCGCCTGAGCTAGACTCTAGTGACCCATACATGGAGTGTATGGGGGTAGCAGTCAAGAGTGGTACTGCCGAGATAGAGGTGCTTGACGTGTATATCTCGCCGTTAAATAGCTGTACTCCGCGTTATTTACCCGACGTTAGTTTACTTTTGTCGGATAAATTGAAATCCCCTAGCACCAGACGAATTTCCCAAAAATTTGGGTGTAACGTTCGAGAGCTTAAGTCGTCCACGCAAGCCACCACTATTTGCGATAAGATGAGAAGCAGGAAAAAGGTCCTCACGTCGCTTGCCGGCAGCTCTTGGGGTGCTGATAAAGAGACCTCCTACAAAGCAATAGGTCGGTCGGTGGTAGGCTATGCGGCGTTGTTCGCGAATGTAAGCGATACGCAGTGGAAGAACATTCAAACCTGTCAGAATGCTGCCCTGAGAACTGCGACAGCGTGCCTCCTTATGACGCCAGCGGACCATTTACATGAGGAGGCAATGGTCTTACCGTACATCGTCACAATAGAATGTTGTTGATGCAGTACCTGATTGGGTGTTATCGCAGGAATCATCCATGCCGACATCTTATGGATAGGATTCCCCCACCCAGGCATGTAAGCAGAGACCTACATGATCTAGAGAGAGAGGTCCAACGGTATAAAAGAGAACCCCTAGATCAACAGGCTTATTGCGCAGGAATTACCGCAGGAAGCAGTGACCCAGGCAATGGACCAATACCATGTGAATAGACAAACGAGAGTGCCCTAAAATATAGAATTATGAGGTACCTCTCATTTTCAATACCAAATATAACAGAAGTAGCATTAAGATAACATCAGAATTTCTATCTTCAATATTGCGAGCTATATTTTTTAGAGGAGTGTTGTTGTTGTAGCAGCCCTATTGCTGTTGTCTAAATTTTTGTGTGAACATGTAGTTTGATTAGACGAACAATAATGAAACAAAAAGCCAATTTCGATTTTTTCTGTAGTTACGTCCGTTTGTATTTATGATGACGATATGTGCATACATTTAATTAAAAAAAACAGTTTGGAAGCCAGCGGAGAACGTTACCAAAGTTTTAATATAAATTGGAAATCACAAAAAGCTAAACACAAATTACACTTATAAAAGAAGTAAAGCGAATGTCGAATTCAGAGTTTAAATGTCAATCAAATGACTGTGTTCTTGACACCAAATGTTTCCGAGCTTAATCCCAGTGGGGAAACTTTGACCGTGTGGAACGAATTTCTAGAAATCCACTTTTGTGAAATAAATTGCACGAATGACAACCTGAGGGCATCTATATAGTTTGTGTAGTACTATTCTTTTGTGACAAAAATACAATGAGTGAAATTTTGGGCGCACAATTTACACCACCTACAATTGCAAACGAAAGAAGTTTCATGTGGCAACCTAAAATGAAAGTGAATTGGTTTCAGAGTGGTATGCTTGGTGCTTAATTGCAAGTTTGGCACACATAGTGAATCCTTTATTTTGAATCAATTTGTAATTGTCTTTCCATATTTCATTTTTGAAAGACTGTGTGAAGAAGACGATCATTTAAACATGCAAATGATGTTGCGGAAAGTTATGATTATGGAGACAAAGCATGCGTCAAGGGCGGCAAAGCAGAGTTCCGTGAAATGTTTGAACAAAATAGAATAAAAGAAGCAGCCGTAAATTAAAGCGAGAGGACGCACCTCATCAAAAGTATTGCAGGGAAGGTATTTTGTGTCATATTTAATTATGTACATTTTAATTACATTGTTGGAATTGACAAATTGTAGTAAAATAGAACATAATACCTGAAGAAGCTGTCATCTGAATTAATAGGGCCATTTGTTGTCTTTCAGACATCGGTGTATTCGGATTTGGAGCTCCAATGCTGCGTGGCCTCGGTGGTGGCATTTTATTGTTATTATTAACCAAACGTTTCCAACTGCGCAAAATGATATATACTACGGTAAGTCATTTGGGAACAAAGTAGTTCAAATGAGCGACCAAGCGAAATGAACCACCGGAACGATTTTTAGCATTCGTGATTTAAGCTGCTGGTACACGACATGCATATAACATAGTCACACGAGCAAATTTTATTGAAAGTTTTTCTTCTCAATTTGTTGTTAAAAATTACATTGTTATTTAGACACGCAAATAATGCTTGCGTCAAATTTATAAATTATAGATCTGTTAGCTTGTGTGAAATGTTGGATTGTTTATCTTTAATAAAATCAAATGCTGTGGGTTCTGATGGTTTGACCCTAAAGTTCCTTAAAATCATATTACCGTATATAGGGAATCACGTTTTACATATTATTATGTTATGTTAATCGTGACTGCACCGGATAAAAGTGTTACGGCCGTGGATTCTCAACCCTTAGTCACCTGAGGACACAAGAAGTAATCATACAGACATGAAATATGTACTACAACAACACTTGAAAATGAGTCTAAACAACCAACGTTTTCTTGGAGGATCCGAAATGTCGGTCCTCTTCAAAACCCACCCATCCTTATACTCCTGGACCACCTGGAGCCCACTTTCAGATAGGCACCAACGATCGGTATAGTTATCCCTCAGACATACCCCCTTTCTTCTGTTTTCAGACTTTACTTTGCTATTACAATAGATGAACAACACAAAAAAATATTAAATTATTAATATAGAAATAATCAAAATAATTTAAATGTTTTCCTATTCTATGTTTTATAATTAAATAAAGTGAATTATCAAAATAAATCAAGAGGATCTAGCCTTAGAGCTGATTATTTTGATTTACCCGTACCCAAAATACGAACACCTCACTAGTTTGAGCGCTCCCTAGTTGGAAGTCCTGTGGGTCTAGTAACGATATCTCTACCCTTGGATACATCCCTAACACTGGATTATGAAAAATGCGAAATACTAAAAGAATACTATAATTACTAAATATACAAAAAATAAAAATAATAAATTTATCATTATAACCAAGGTAGATATACAAGGTAGCCGCATCGGCGAATTTCTACAACAAACATCGGTTGTTGTATTTTGATATGTCAAAAATATTTTGCCAAAACAGATTGACAAGATTTTTTTACACAAATTCTAGTAGAAAATATTAATAAAAGTGTTGCAAAAAAAGCTCTTCGAAATCCGGAGATTTTCATTTATAATTTTGTTTTTTAATTTTTTGGTTCAATATTACAACAACATTTTTGACATTTATTTGTCCAACAGCTGGGCCGATGCGGCAACCTTATTAAATATACCTTGATTATAACTTAACTCTAGGACAACACAAAACGTGCCGTAATCTGGGCGCCTTTACTTATGCTACAACTTAGCTTTGGCTCCGATTTCCTTCCACAAATGGTGGATTCTATTTGGGACGTGGATACTTTTCACAGCTGTTCCTGGCCGACACTCAGCGAGTTCCACTCTAATTTCCAGGTACTGTACCGACCAACTGCTATCCGGCACTAAATCTTCAGCGGATACGCTTGTCGGTTAAACTTACGCCGATTTATTTAAAACCTTGGCCAAATTGTAGCAAACTAAATTACAAAAAAAAAAAAACGTTATTAAAAAAAGAACTACACTACGACAATCATATTCCAACTCACTTTCAGCGACTATAATGTATAGTTACGAATATAACTTTAGATTTAAGTTAATTTAGATGAATTCCGTTAATTTAAGAATTTGAATTGTAACGTAAACTTCACAACAACAACTACTGTATAGATTTTTCTACATCCTTCCATTTCCTCTTTCATTTTCTATTTTGTTATTGACGTACAATTCTTGTTAAACGTCATCATTGATGATCGCTTAATTCCTCTTTCTTTGTATGTGTTTGTTGCATTGGAAGATTGTTCGTAATCTAGGTGTTACCAGATCGTCTAGAAACTTCTGTAGCGGCAGGCAAGGCTCATATAAATAGGGGAAATGGAAAGGCAGTTAGTCAGTTGTGAATCAGATCGCGAATTGAAACCGTCGCGTAAAGTAAAGTGCAAAGTAAAGTTGTGTCAATAAAATCATTGTAATACTCGTAATCAGAAAGAACCCGCGTTTTATTTGGTACGAACTGTATTGGGAAATAAAACAACGTCTACACGGGATTAAGTAAAATCCAAGAACGTAACAGTATTGTTACGAATATAACTTTAGAATTAAGTTAATTTAGATGAATTCCGTTAATTTAAGAATTTGAATTGTAACGTAGATTTCTACTACGCAGTTTATTTGAATAACTTCACAACAACAACCACTGTATAGATTTTTCTACATCCTTCCATTTACTTCTGTAATTTTCTCGAGTTTCTCGTTCATTATTCTAGAATTTTATTTAACTTTCTGGAATTCTCTTCGAACATTCGTCTCGTGGTTTCTACTAACTTTCTTGAATTTTCCTCAAACATTTTAGCCAGCATGTCTCTGAAATCGTCAACTCTGGCAGCTACTGACGAGACTTCCCCACCGTTGGATTCGCCCATTTCCGATAAATCCACTTCATCCTTACTGTCAAACTCATATGTATCGATGTTCATACCACGGCGCTCGAACTCATCCAACAGACGTTTTTGTATCTCAGCCTTGTTGCCAGTAGAGGACAATTCCAATTTATTGAGCTCCTTCTTCAAGTCTTCCACTTGTAGATCCTTAGACTTCATCGTAGTATTATCGTAATCTCACTTCTGACACCAATTGTTACGTTCTTGGATTTTACTTAATCCCGTGTAGACGTTGTTTTACTTCCCAATACAGTTCGTACTAAATAAAACGCGGGTTCTTTCTGATTACGATTATTACAATGATTTTATTGACACAACTTTACTTTGCACGTTACGTTACTTGACTGTTTCAATTCGCGATCTGATTCCCAACTGACTACTGCCTCGCCATTTCCCCTATTTATATGAGCCTTGCCAGTCGCTACAGAAGTTTCTACACGATCTGGTAACACCTAGATTACGAACAATCTACCAATGCAACAAACACATACAAACTTACATTGAGTGAACCATAACAACAACACATATACAGGCGAGGGAGTAACAAAGAAAGAGGAATGACATTTAACAAGAATTGTACGTCAATAACAAAATAGACTATGAAAGAGGAAATGGAAGGATGTAGAAAAATCTATACAGTAGTTGTTGTTGTGAAGTTATTCAAATAAACTGCGAGTAGAAATTTACGTTACAATTCAAATTCTTAAATTAATGGAATTCATCTAAATTAACTTAAATCTAAAGTTATATTCGTAACATTGCCCCCCGCTTAAGCCTGTTCGTCCCGAATAGGCACAGTTCCCGTTCCGTAGGGGGTCAGCCGCTCCAAATGTACAACATTCATCTTCGACCTGGGACTGTCGCTCCTCTGGATGCGATAAACGACGTCATTTTTTTCGTGACAATCTTGTAGGGTCCTTCCCAGTGCGTTTGCAATTTGGGGCCGAGTCCTTTTTTCCGTTGTGGATTGAACAATAGTACCAGTTGCCCTTCTTGAAACCCATCGGTATTTGCCGCTCGATCGTACCTTGCCTTCATGCGGTTGCTAACCATTTTTGTTCGATGGCGAACTGCATCGTGGACTTTACTAAAAGAGTTTTGACTGTCTTCATCTTGGTTCACATCGTCGTTTGGGGTAGCACCGAATATCAAATCGCCCGTTGCCGTATGTACTGAGGTTCTCAATGCCGTCTCGATTTTAGATAAATTTATGACCCAGTTAGTGTGGTCATTATCCAAATAAGACCTTATTGCATTAAGTACACACTGATTTACCCTTTCGGCTGCATTAGACTGGGGTGAGTAAAAAGCTGTTTTTAAATGGTTTATTTTGTAACCCTCTAACATTTTTTTGAAGTCCTTTGACACAAATTGCTTGCCATTATCAGTATGTATTATTTCTGGTACCCCAAACTGGTGGAATACATGTTCTACTAAAAATGTAATAACGTTGCTACTGGTTGCTTCCTTCATTTGCTTTAAAAATACAAATTTGGTTAAGTGATCTACAATCACAAGGACGTACGCGTTTCCTTTACCGGACCGGGGGTATTTTCCCAAAAAGTCCACATATATTTTTTGGAAAGGACAGTTATTACCTCGTTTCCAATTTCCGGCATTAAGCGTTGATTCGAGCTCTTACATTCTTTACAGGTTTCGCAGTTCCTTATGTAATTTCGTAAATGTAATTTTAATTAACTCTAAATAATCCTCAGATTCAAATTCCACTGTCTCAAATCCCACTACATCTTCAGGCATAAGGATTTCCTCAACTATTCTTGACAAAGTGTCTGCAACGACATTTTCGGAACCCTTTTTATGTTTAATCTGGAAGTCACACATTTGTAATTGGAGTGCCAACCTCGCCAATCTGCCGTTTAGATCTCTTAGAGACATCAGCCACTTAAGACTTGCGTGGTCTGTGATGACCGTAAAGGGCATCAGTTCCACGTACGGCCTAAATCGCTGTACCGCCAATACGGCCGCCAAACATTCTTTCTCAGTAACACTATAGTTCATCTGAGCACTATTTAACTTCTGCTATAGGCCTTTCGTTTCCCTCGCTGTCAATCTGAAACAGCACCGCCCCGATTCCTACACTGGACGCATCACATTGAATGTAAAAGCGTTTTTTGAAATCCGGGTGCACCAGCACTGGTGCGTGAGTCAGGGCATGTTTAATCTTGTCGAAAGCAACGAAAGCCTCCTCGTCTATAGCAAACTGGCGACCCTTTTTAATTAAGTTTGTTAGTGGTGCCGTTAATTCGGAGAAGTTTTTGATAAACCGCCGGTACCACCCAGCGACACCTATAAAGCTACGCACTTCTCTGACATTTTTTGGTAACGAGATCTTACGAATCGCATCCACTTTATTCGGATCGGGTCTCAGTATTCCGACTTGACTTGAGCATTCCTCGATTACCCCTAACCTTAACATTTCATCCACTTCGGCGTATATAAGTTCTTGTACGGCTGGGGAAACGGGGTAGTACCGTTCCTTAACTGGCTGAGAATTCTCTACCAGTTCAATGGTGTGCTTTTCCAAACTAGTCCTGCAAGGCCGTGCTCTTCATAAGACTTGAATGATTTTTTAACTTGTTGTAACCGTTTTTGCATCTCATCTGATAGTTCATGTTCCGTATTTTCTTTTATTTGTGCTGGGTTATCTTCCAATATTTCCTGACATATTTCATATACTCCGAAAATGGTAGGAGCGAGCTGAAATGTTTTGAAAAAATCTACTCATAAGTATGCAGCTTGAATTAAGTCGGGGCACAGGTAGATAATCTCTCGTTTTATATTGTTATATTCTATCCGTACTTTAATCTTGCCAACGACTGAAAAATTATTGCCTCCTGCTGTCCCAATAGAGGTACAGAAGGGTTCAACCTCCATCTGTATCTGAGCCAATATTTTATCACAATCTTTTCCCAGAATACTAACCGAAGCACCTGAGTCTAACAGGCCTTTCATATTTGTTCCTTTTAAGTTGAAATTAATATAAGCTCTATTATCGGAAGAATCTAATACTACAGAACAACAACTTACAACTGACCGCTGAACTAATTTACATAACTTTTTTTAATTTGAACTTATTTCTTACTCTCTTAATTCTATTCGATTTGTTATTTCTGTACTCGTTTACACCTTCAACCACATTTTCGAACAACTTACATGATTTTCATTATTCTTAACAAAACTATTACTCTTTTCCTTGTTCCAATCATCCTCATTACTAATTAATTTTCTACTTTCATTCTTGGCCTTTTTATCCTCGGAAATTTCCTTTTCTTCCCTACAACTATTTCCATTATCAAAAATCCTTTTCCGAATCCTATTATAATATTCCACTCTTTGCTCATAACTAAGTTTGCTGACTGGGTTGGCCTTTCTCACAACCTCTTTACTTGGTACTCTATCTCTTTTCAGAATTTTTATATCACCTGTGACCATAATCTTCTTTGAATCATCTGACACTAATCGGGAGTTGGAGCAGAGTGTGTCTCTCCCGATTTCAACACACCCTTATGGCCATTTCCCAAACACTTCGGGCAATTGGGACATGTAACCCCTGAGCAGCTGCACCTATAGCAGAATAAGTTCCGTTGCGGGATTGGGCAATCAAAAAACGAATGTCCCGACGCCTGACAATTCCAACACGTAAGTTTAATTTGTCTTCTTTCAATCGATTTATTATGACTTACTTCTTCCACTACCATTAGGTCGTTATCTATTGGATTTTCTGTTGTCGTTTCGAGAAATACTTCATTGACGGGATACAGTCGACGAGTTGGTTGTGATGGTCTTGCTTGTGGTAGTGAGTATTTATCCTTTCTCAAATAATCCTTTTCTAGTTCTTTACACTCATCCCTCAATTGGTCAATCGTATATGTCTTCATTGAATATATAATGTGGGAAAGTTCCGGACGTAAATTTCTCTTGACTATTCTAATCATATCAGATTCTGGCAATGGGGTTCTTAATTTGGCTCTTAGCTTTTTCATCGTGTGAAAAAAATCATCTATGGATTCCCCACTTCGCTGTTTTCTCTCCTCAAGATCTCGTAGACACTCATAGTCGCTTCTATTTGACCTATATTGATGGATCAGAGCTTCCTTAAGATCTGTCCAATGGTTTATTTGCTGGTTCCCAATCAACACCCAAAACCATTCCTTAGCGTCCCCTTTAAGAAGAAGCTGGAAGTCCCGAATGACTTCACTCCACGGACAGCCATACATACGTTGAAGATGTTCAATTCTGAAGACAAAATCTTCTACATCTAAACCATCATGTTTTCCATCAAAACAAATGTTCCACTTGTCTACTACAATATGGTGCCTATTGCTGGTCGAAGAGGTCATTTCTGGCAATCCCATAGGCACATGAAGATTACTTTCTCTTTGAGTTGCTTCATTAATTTTATGATCAAAATCCAATCTTCTATGAGCTGTATTTTCTGTAATCGATCAGGTTTTGGTCGGGGCTCTATTCAGTTGATCTTGTTCTTCCGTTAAACCATATTGTCGGTGGAGGTTGGGAAAAATCAACCAACGGACTGTTGGCCACAGCCGGGTTGTTATCAGTGGACTGCCTTTGGTGATTTTAAACGAGCCTGAAAACCCTGGTTGTTCCGTTAGATTGCTCACAACACTAGGGGGTGGAGATCGCTCCATTGGCATTTTGTTGATTATTATAACTGATAAACACTAAACATAAACTCTGATATAGAAATTTGTCGAAATATCAAAAAAAAAATAAATATATATGAATTTACGCAATACGGAAATCATACACAATATTGGATATATGAGCACAAACTAAACAATTTCTATTTAGGAAAGTTGTAAAAGACATTATTCCGGGGACATGTCCTATACCGTTGGTGCCTCAACGTTGGTTATTTATTCTCATTTTATATTACACATAATATACATTCATCCGAACATCCAACATTCAGAATTGCTCGGGATTCGGTTTACTTCTTTTGTGGACATAAATCGACCGATATTGCAATTTAAATCTAAATCAGGCATCGATTTATCTCCAGGGATCATTATAGTTAATAGCTTTTGTAATCAACATGAAGAAAACAGTTATGAGAACATCCATAAGATTTTGCTTCATGCTACCTCATCAATGCTTTATATTTTGACGGTTATTACTAAAGCTACTTTTAGCTATTTCAACGCCAAAGTTACCGGGTAACTCTTAGCTCTGGAAGATGTTTTCATTGGGCGCCATTACTGTTATGTTACCCCCTTTTTAATCGTGACTGCACCGGCTAAAAGTTTTACGGGCCGTGGTTTCTCAACCCTTGGTCACCTGAGGACACAACAAGTAAACATACAGACATGAAATATGTACTACAACAACACTTGAAAATGAGTCTAAACAACCAACGTTTCCTTATACTCCTGGACCACCTGGAGCCCACTTTCAGATAGGCACCAACGATCGGTATAGTTATCCCTCAGACATACCCCCTTTTCCTTTACATCCTTCCTTATAAGTGACTTTAACACAACATCTTTCAACTAATTACCATTTATTACTTAAATAATTCTTACACTAATACTTTTCAAATCATCCTCCTTTCTTCTGTTTTCAGACTTTACTTTGCTATTACAACAGATGAACAATACAAAAAAATATTAAAGGAAATAATATAGAAATAATCAAAATAATTTAAATGTTTTCCTATTCTATGTTTTATAATTAAATAAAGAGAATTGTCAAAATAAATCAAGAGGATCTAGCCTTGGAGCTGATTATTTTGATTTACCCGTACCCAAAATACGAACCCCTCACTAGTTTGAGCTCTCCCTAGTTGGAAGTCCTGTGGGTCTAATAACGATATTTCTACCGTTGGATAAATCCCTAACACTGGATTATGAAAAATGCGAAATACTAAAAGAATACTTTAATTACTAAATATACAAAAAATAAAAATAATAAATTTATCATTATAACTTAACTCTAGGACAACACAAACACAAAACTCGCCGTAATCTGGGCGCCTTAACTTATGCTACAACTTAGCTTTGGCTCCGATTTCCTTCCACAAATAGTGGATTCTATTTGGGACGTGGATACTCTTCACAGATGTTCCCTGGCCGACTCTCAGCGAGTTTCACTCTAATTGCCAGGTACTGTACCGACCAATTGCTATCCGGCACTAAATCTTTAGCGGATACGCTTGTCGGTTAAACTTACGCCGATTTATTTAAAACCTTGGCCAAATTGTAGCAAACTAAATTACAAAAAAAAACGTTATTAAAAAAGGAACTACACTACGACAATCATATTCCAACTCACTTTCAGCGGCTATAATGTATGTTCCCGTATCAATATTTTTTTATTATATAAAAATTTGAACACTTTTCATTATTCAGTTATTTCTTATAGTTGTTTTGTTATTCTTTCTGATTTTTTCTTTATTAGATATTCCTTATAACTTATAAGGCGTAATAATACAACATTTTTAAAATGCTTTGTAAAAAATTTTAACAATCACTAATAATAAAAAGTAATGCACTATCAACAATGTTTTGCTCGGTTACTTTCTTTGATGAAATGATCTCATTAACATACGAATTACTTTCGTCTTGTCATATTTGCTGCTAACTTGCCGAGCACTCAATACTCTACATACAGGTTTCTATTTGTTCTCATGTACCTCTTAACAGTATCTCTCTTCTACCAACAAAATAGCCATGCTTGAACAACGGTCTAGGTTCAACGCTCGCCTGACCTTCAAATCTACCTTTAGACGCTCACTTTATGCGCGCGTACATTCTCTTAGTTTACGCTCTTACATACAACCCTGTTTTAACGGCGGCACTAACCCAGCCCTGAACTCTAACACATATACGTTCCACACGAACAGCTGTTTTCATACCACCACTTGGTACTGGTGGTATCTACACGTTTTCATAAGCTGGAAAAAGAAAACTACACAAAATAAGCAAAGAACGATATAAAACATATATAAAGAAACTAATTTCGCAGAGGAGTCTATTGAGTGATGCAGCGAATATATATTTATTCTTTCTTGGGGATAATTGCATGATTACTCTCACAATTACATCCTCGCTACGGACAACCCTTTGAACCCCATATACAAAATCCTACGAGGGTGTCCTACTGACAATGCATCCCGTACCAGACTCCAACCATGATTTTAGTATATTATACGCCAACGTTTATATCTCACCATCGCTAACTGAGAGTAATACCAGCACTACAGCCCGTCACGGGGATGATGGAAATAGCACCGGGCGGAGACGGAATTCTCCCCCCAGCACCGGAAATAGCACCGGGCGGAGAGGGAATTCTCCCCCCAGCAAACACGGTTTCCTACGGTTCAATTATTTTAGGTATGCCAATAAAATGAAGCAAATGTATGGTCTTTGGTGTACTATTTGTGCCCACAGACGAAACTATGTATGTAATCTACTATCTCCCCTTTTATGCAAATATATTTACCCGGCCATATTACACTATATAACTTTGTGTCCTATTTATAATGGACAGACGGACGGACTCAGGTGGGATCAGCTTGACAATTTTCGGACCCATCCCTCAACAATTAATAATAATAATGACATCGTCATTTCCTTCCTTGTGGGAAATAGCTAAAGTGATTCCTATTCGAAAGTCTGATGCTGCTAATGACTTTCGACCCATTTCGATAATGCCTATACTTTCAAAAATGGCGGAACATATATTAAAGAAACAGATTTTAGACCACATATCCTTCCCATCTTTACTTCATGATTCGCAATCTGGATTCAGGATTGATCACGAACTGCTAGTCTTTAAGCTTTGTAATTATTTTGAATTTTCTATTACATCATGTGCTTTAATTAAATCGTATCTTAGATATAGGTATCAGTACGTTTTCGCTAGTGGGAATCGTTCGAGCTTGTTGCCCGTTATAAGTAGCGTTCCTCAAGGATCCGTTCTTGGTCCGTTGTTGTTCATTTTGTTTATAAATAATTTTTTTGTTGCAATAGCTTCTGATAATTGTCTTCCTTTTGCCTTTGCTGATGACGTTCAGTTGTTGATGAAGAGTGATGCTGCTTTCCCGGATGTGTTGCAAAGTGTTGTAAATCATGTCTGTTTAACAGTGGCAGATTGGATGAAGAAAAATAGATTGTCTATTAATGTAAATAAGACCAAAGCTATGTCTTTTGGCGTATGTGTTGCTTCTGGTATAGAGGTTAAATATAATAGCGCACATATTGAATTTGTTGATTGTAAAAGTGTCTTCGAGTTCTTGTGGATAGTGGGCTTACTTTTAAGGCTCATATTAACTCATTAGTGTCAAAAGTTAACTTTATGTTAAGGAAACTTTATAGCACAGAGCTATGTCTTTCAATTGATACCAAAAAATATGTCGTAAAAGCCTTGATTATGCCGATAATCTTGTACTGTTTAGAAGTCTTTTCAGGAACATTTGGATATGTTCTTAAAAAGGTTCAAGTTGTATTTAATAGAGTGGTAAGGTTTGTTTATTCACTAAAAAGTTGGCAGCATGTTATTGATTTTTTGGGTTGCAAATTTTATGATTTTATTAAACTGAGAATGTTCCTCCTTTTTTACAAATGTTTCAAGAAACAGGTGCCGCTGTTCTTTGTAAATCTATTTATTTTTACAAGATCGCAAAGAAATCCTCAAATTCGAATTCCCTTACTAACTTCTTTAGAACGATCGTTCCTTGTCCGAGTTGCTCGAGTATATAACATATTAACAGTAACCTTAAAAACATTCAACAATTCATTAGCTTGGTTTAAAAGTAAAATGTTAGAGTATTTTATTTCCAATTACTCATGATTATATCGAGTTAATTAAATTTTACAAATTATTATTGCCCAATATTGGTCACTTATTTATTTTTTTTAATCAACGAAGAATTTATAAATCATTACGTTGTATATATATATAAATTGGAGTAGTTCAAATTCAATTTTTTAATATACGTGTGTGTGTTTAATTTTTTTATATTTGTGATACAATTTATTTAGATAAATATACAACTCATTTTTATATATAATAATTTTCCATTCCATTCCTACTGGAGTAGTCATAATCCAATTAATCAAATTTTTAAATCAGAACCTATAATAATAATCAAAAACTTTTTTTTTGTAATTTAATCGGTATAATATTCTTTAGTAGTTCAATATCCCTCCCTTTTACATTTAAGCCGCTTAATATGATATAATTTATATTTAATTGTGAAATGTAGCTTACAGCCTTAAGGTCGAAAGACTGGGCAATATGAAATATATAAATAAATAATTCTTCCCCACAGTCATTTTCTCGTTTGACCATTGTTCATGAACATTAAAAAATGGAATTAAAAGAAAAAACTTCATTATGAAAGGAACTCTAGAATTACTTGAAAAAGCTGTAGTATTGAAGCTATATTATAGTATGGTTCGACAACAAAAAATCAATTTACTTTACCACAAAATTTGCCCATGTGACTACTGACCATGGTACAATAATACAAGGTAGGGCAGCTTGAGGCGAATAACAAAAAAGCAACTATGCACGTGTGGCTTCTTCTGCCAAAAATAAAATAAATATACGCAACAAGTGTTTGTGTTTAATTGACATTTTTTCAACACAAAACTAAAAACGCGAAAAATGAATGAAAGGTTATTATTTCTTCCCAAAATCCAATTAAAGTTGAATATTTTTCAATTTATTTTGAGTTTTTTGGACATAGTATTCAAAACAATACACACATACACAAAATATGTATTTTGATTTGATGGAACAAGTCACCTTGAGAAAAAATTGTAATCAGTTGGTAGCTGTGCCCTACCTTGTAATAATTATACCATGCTACTGATTATGTAATTTAAAATTGGTACTAAAGTACATTTATAATACGTTTACATTTAACCGGATTCCGTTAACCCTGTGGGTTTCAATTGTCAATTCCTTTGCATATATCGATTTATTCTTTATGGTTTCGCCTAATTATGCAATCTTAAATTTATTGATGTTGCACAACTTTTACAAAATTAGATATAATTATTATTAAATAAAATAACATAACATTAATCAATAATGGGTAGGGCCTCCCTTATTTTGAATAAGATCAAAAATTCTATCCATCATACTCTCTATCATTTTTTTTTTTTTTTTTTTTTTTGCAAATCATCGTCGATTGACCGCCATATATCGATTATTACTTCTTTGAGGTCAAAAACAGTCTGGTATTGGCGGTTTTCCGCATAGGCACGACTAGTTAAGATTCCTCCTATGTTTTCGATCATATTCTGGTCGGAAGAACATGCGGACCAGTTCATACTTTAAATATTTTTTTTATTTCAACTATTCTAAAGTATGGCGACTTTTATGAAATGGCGCGTTGTCCTGCTGAAAAACGAGTCCTTCATCGTTTCCCGAAATGGCAATCATTTGTCTTCAAAGACTTGAATTGATGATTCTATGCATATTCTCAAAAGGAACTATGGGTCTATCTCGTTTTCTTTTGCCTGTTACAAACCTATGCACAAAGATATAATATTTTATAAACGCGAGAACTATTGTCTTCTTAAATTGCTTACCTTCTTAATTTGCTTAAATTGCTTACCTCTTCTTAAATTGCTTACCTCTTTGTTACATATGGTGTTTTTACACGATATGTATTTTACATATGTGCTGTCACTTTATTTACATATGGAAATCGAACTCATCATGTGAAACATACGGAAATTTCATTGGGTAAAAACGATATGCAATTACATATGTATTTTTTCCGATTAGGACGCGTTCTATTTTCGTATGTGAAACATAAGAAAATCAGCTGTTTGAATGAAACACATTGTTGGAAGAAAATATTAGTTGTGTTTTTTGTTTATAGGTTATGTCATATGTAAAATACATATGCCGATTTGAACACAAAAAATAAAAGTTTTGTGTACGCTGCTAATTTTGACACACATAAGGAATTACATATGGATGAAATAAGTGACAGCACATATGTAAAATACATATCGTGTAAAAACACCATTAGCATGGTGTTTAATAACATAAATCAGATTAATAACATAATATAAAACTAAATATAAATAACTTTTACCTTTTGACATATTTTGTGCCAATTTCAGCTTTTTCCGCGCAATCAAACTCATATCATTTATAAAAATGTGAAAAGTTTTTGTTCTTTATAGGTCGACTATTTTTTCCAAACTATAGTATCCCAGTTGTTCAATGAATATCAATTGTCTGCTTTTATATGGTTATATAGATAATTATGTTCTCTAGTTACTTTATACACAAAAGTGGCACATTTGTTGATTGAAAAAATTATCTAATTCTATAGTTACTGGTAATGCAAAAAGTAATGACTCGACAAACAAAACCGAAAAAACACAAATGTCATTTTCTTCAGACTTTTTATAATTTTCTTAATTGTGAAAGCAAAAGTTTAATAAAAATGTATGTGTTATACAAAAATATAAGCAATATATATTCACGATAAACAAAATTACAAGATATTCACGATAAGCAAATTTCAAGAATCGACCAAATACATATGATGAATCTTGGGTAAGTTTTGGTATTGCAACACAAAAAATACATAACATAATTACACACAAACACAATTGTCTTACAGATTTTCGAAAGATGTCAATTCAGAAGCATTCAGCAGATTGAGCAAACAATTAAAGATGAATAGGTAAATATTCCCCAAATATATAGGTAGAAAAGCTTCTACATAAGAGTCCCATATCTTTAGTTATAATTGGTACCTTTTTATTTCAGATGCTTCAATATTTCGCGGACAGATGTAAAATGCGGTCGGGAAACAACAGAAACGCGAGATAAGATGAACATAAACATTGTACAACATAAATTTGGAAATAAATAAAAAAATTCATTTTTCGAATAAGTTTTATATTTTCAATTTTCCAAACTGTTATAATAGCTACTTTGATATATATTTGTAACTAGGAATAATATTTAAAATAGTATCTACCCAAATGAATGGTTACTGGTAAGGCAGGCAGGGGACAATTGACTTCCCCAATGACATACCCATGTTAAATTCACCAGTCTAGGGAATGATGTGGTAACTAGTGGTAGTTACAGGTAATTAGTTAAATGTCTAGTTCATAACCAGTTACTCGAACTACTGGGATGCTATGTATACTTACACACACAAACTAATTTTTGAAGTTCGGGGAAAATCATGCTAAGTGAACTTAGAAACACTAAAAATAAAATTACGACAATGCCAAAAATACATAGCGAACTCGTCATTAAAAAAAGTCCGTGCTATAATATGCTAAGTCTACTTAGCATTCGAAATAGTTCAAAAAGTTCCAAGCCGAAATATGCTAAGTGTACTTACCACATTATGATATGGAAGTTTCTTAAATCTTACTTGCCATGCTAAGTACATTTTTGCTTATAATTTCGGTTTGGATTGGCCGATGGTTACCAAAATTTCAGAGAATTTAAATTAAGGACCGTAGCATCTAAAACCGTAAATAACTTTAAAACATGCTAAGTCGACTTAGAATACTATGGTTCGGAGGCCTCGATATGTCAAATAAATCCTCATAAAGTAGGTTAACCCGGTAAAAAGTTCTAATGTATACGCCGTTTTACATAGTACCGGAGTTAATACAGTGGAATTAATGTAAATTTCATTGCATATATAACAAAGAAAGCAGGTTAAGGTACGTTTAGATTTACGAAATTTACTCGATTTCAAATGTTAATTCCATAGCGTGTACCTCAAGAATAGTCCACTGGTTTTGTGATCAGGATTAACGTGACGTATACGCAATGGAATTGATGTTTGAGATCGAGTGAATTTAGTAGTCTAAACGTAGCCTTAAACCGAAAAAAAGTTATAATCCGTATGTTCGTTTACTTTTCCAGTAACATGTACTCCGTAAGAACATGGCATAATTGTACAAGGTACTCTCATGCAGTCATATGTTTCCAATTGTTTCATAAATTTGTCTTTGACAGTATTCAGCTTTCAAAATTTAAATGAATATATCTTCCTTCGAAATGTACTCATATCATGTGTTCAGTGGCAAAAATTGCTAAATCATTTATATTTATAAATATTTTGATATTCCCTGCCCCTAAAACTTATAAATATAAGATGTAATAACAATGGTATTTTGTTTAATTTATTGAAAATATGCCAATCGACATACATACAATTTCATGGAATTTATTTTTCATATTATTTAAAATTGATAGATGACAAGGTGTATTTAATAAGGTGTAAGTGACAATCATATGGTTTCAAACTTTTTTCTTTATTGTTTGTAAACTAAATTGTCAAAAACATTTTCAAAATTATATTTCGATTTCAAAAATGGTGTTTAAATTTAGCCTTTTTAAATAATAAAAATTCAAGAAAAGTACATCCAAAGAGGGGGAAAGAAAGGAAACCTAGGCTCAGTTATAACCCCGTTCGCCGATTGGTCCACATATTTTATGTTATGTATGGAAATCTGTCCAGAAATCCCAGCTACTCATAAAATCGAAGAGATTATGTTAGCCTATATTGAAATCGGTCCCTTGGTGCTTGTCACAATTCTCGGCGGAGGTTAAATACGCCTATGGAAAGATTTTATACGGTCAACACAATTTCCATGATTTAGTCTTTGGCCGGGGATTTGTGTCCTTCAATTTTCTTTAAGAAGGCAAGATTTGAAGCAACTGCATAGACAAAATAGATTGTAATTCACAATGTAAACAACATCACAAGGAGCTATGCGCTAATTGTGCGAAACTTAAAACCAGGCCTTAAACTTTATTTTTCACTGAAAAAAAACCGCCAATAACACAAATTCATTAATTATTCCTCAAAGAATAGTTCTTGACAAAAATAAATTAATAATTGTTTTTGTTTATTTTTGTCAAAAACTTATTGTCAGCATGACAATTTAATTTCTATAACAACAATGTTGTTTATGTAAAATATTTGTTGTTGTATCTGATGCATACATCTTATTATATACACCTTGATAGATGAGTTCCAAATTTGTAAAATATTTGTTGTTGTATCTGATGCATACACCTTGATAGATGAGTTCCAAATTAAAAATGGTTGCCATCGTAAAATTCTCAAATGAGACTAAAACCGCATTTACATTAGAACTTTTTACAGGGTTAAAATATTTTATGAGGATTTATTTGGAATTGACAATTTAAAACCGCTGGGTTAAAGAAATCCAATACAATGTAAACATATTGTTACGTTCTTGGATTTTACTTAATCCCGTGTAGACGTTGTTTTATTTCCCAGTACAGTTCATACTAAATAAAACGCGGGTTCTTTCTGATTACGATTATTACAATGAGTTTATTGACACACTTTACTTTGCACGTTACTTTACAGCTTTACGTTACTTGACGGTTTCAATTCGCGATCTGATTCACAACTGACTAACTGCCTTTCCATTTCCCCTATTTATATGAGCCTCGCCTGTCGCTACAGAAGTTTCTAGACGATCTGGTAACACCTAGATTACGAACAATCTGCAAATGCAACAAACACATACAACCTTACATTGAGTAAACAATAACAACAACACATATACAGGCGAGGGGGTAACAAAGAAAGAGGAATTAAGCGATCATCAATGATGACGTTTAACAAGAATTATACGTCAATAACAAAATAGAAAATGAAAGAGGAAATGGAAGGATGTAGAAAAATCTATACAGTAGTTGTTGTTGTGAAGTTATTCCAATAAACTGCGTAGTAGAAATTTACGTTACAATTCAAATTCTTAAATTAACGGAATTCATCTAAATTTACTTAAATCTAAAGTTATATTCGTAACATTGCCCCCCGCTTAAGCCTGTTCGTCCCGAATAGGCACAGTTCCCGTTCCATAGGGGGTCAGCCGCTCCAAATGTACAACTTTCATCTTCGACCTGGGACTGTCGCTCCTCTGGATGCGATAAACGACGTCATTTATTTTCGTGACAATCTTGTAGGGTCCTTCCCAGTGCGTTTGCAATTTGGGGCATAGTCCTTTTTTCCGTTGTGGGTTGAACAATAGTACCAGTTGCCCTTCTTGAAACCCATCGGTATTTGCCGCTCGATCGTACCTTGCCTTCATGCGGTTGCTAACCATTTTTATTCGATGGCGAACTGCATCATGGACTTTACTAAAAGAGTCTTGACTGCCTTCATCTTGGTTCGCATCGTCGTTTGGGGTAGCACCGAATATCAAATCGCCAGGTAGCTTTAATTCATTTCCGAACAGAACTTTGGCTGGGGTCCGGGATGTGGAATCATGAATGGCCGATCTATAAGCCAGTAAAAACTTTGGAATATGCTCATCCCAGTCTCGTTGGCCACTGTCCACCACTTTCCGTAGATGTTCTTCCAGGGTGCGATTGAATCTTTCCACCATGCCATCTGATTGTGGATGTAGGGGCGTCGTTCTGGCTTTCTTGATTCCGTAGGAGTCACACATTTCCTTGAAGATCGCTGATTCAAAATTCCTACCTTGATCGGAGTGAACCTCAGATGGAACACCATAGCGACAAATCCAATTTTTGCTGAACACATCCACAATTGTCCTGGCTTCTTGATTTGGGATAGCATAAACCTCTGGCCATTTGCTGAAGTAATCCATGACCACTAGGACGTACCGGTTCCCAGAATCGCTTGTTGGGAACGGTCCAGCTACATCCATTGCGATTCTTTCAAAAGGGGCTCCTGAATTATACTGCTGCATGTAGCCTCGACTCTTCCGTGTTGGACCTTTAGCTCTTATGCACCATTCACAATTGGCGATCAAGTCGGCAATGGATTTTTGACAGCCGACCCGGTAGAATCTCTGCTTTACCTTTTCAGCGGTTTTTGCTATGCCACGATGTCCTCCACTTGGCCCATCGTGAAACTCCGACAAGACATCTCTTATTTTGGAGTCTGGGACGACGATCAAGTTCCGGTGAGATTTACCGTCCTCACTTTCCCATTTGCGATATAGGCAACCATCTTTTTAAGTAGACTGTCCCACTGGGCCCAATAGGATTTTAAAAGAGGGCTTTCGGAGGTAATTTCTTTGCGACTAGGTCGCTTGCCCGTTTCTATGGCCGAAATTATTTTGCCCAGAATGGGATCCCCTCGTTGTTCCGTCGACCAATCTTCACCCGACTCAAACTGCAAAACTGAGCAGTGCCTGCATTCTACCTTGCATGGCCGACGAGACAGGGCATCCGCATTACCGTGTTTTCCGCCTTCTCTGTGCTCGATTCTGTTTAACGGTGACCCATTGGTGGACTGTTGAGCCATTCTTCTACCATCCTTCGTTGGAGCTGGTGACGATGACCTGGATCGTTTGCGCTTAGCTCTGCATTCGCGCGCAATATGACCTGCTTTATCGCAGTTGTAGCATCTAACCCTGGGCTTAGTCATCCCTACTAACTTTGTTTTTTCTATTACCCGCCTCATGGCGTCCTTGATCAAGTTAACGAGAGATTTGTGTTCGCAACATTCGGTCTCCAGTTGGCGAATCTTGTGGGTCTGGGGCATAACAATTATTCTTGCCGTCTCTTGGGCAAGGGCAAACGACACGGTTTCGGCAAATGACGCTTTTGGTGACGCATATGTTGCACATTTAATCTCAGGGTCACGTATGCCATTCACAAAGGTTTCGATTTTCATACGGTCCACCAATGGGTGATTCTCTCCTGGATACGTCATTAGCACCAAACGTTCCACCTCAGCTGCAAAGTCTTGTAACGTCTCGTTTGCCCTCTGTACTCTTCCCCTTAATTCCATAAGGTAGATGTTTTGTTTATGTTCGCCACCGTACTTACGTTCCAGTGCAGCAATAACATTTTCATAGTTGTTTCTAGAAGCGACAGGAATACTCTGTATAACATCAGCAGCACTGCCCTTCAATGCCAGAAGTAGTGCAACCGCTTTGTCGCTGTCGTTCCACGAATTTCTAGAAGCCACTGTCTCGAACTGTAACTTGAAAACATTGAATGACGTAGAGCCGTCGAATACAGGAGGTTTGATTTTTAGTGCGTTATCAGGAACTCGCACCGGACCACCTTTGATTTCCAGTTCCGACATTTTCTTCTCCAGATTCGTAAACCTGTGGTGGGCCAGAAATTTCTCATCCACAGACAGAATTTTCTCGTCAACCGACTGCACTTTCTTATCCAATTCTTTAATTTGGACCTCCACGGTTTCCACTCTCCTTCCAATAAATTCTGTAATGTTCTCGAGTTTCTCGTTCATTATTCTCGAATTTTCTTCTAACTTTCTGAAATTCTCTTCGCTCCTTCTGGAATTTTCCTCAAACATTTTAGCCAGCATTTCTCTTAAATCGTCACCCCTGGCAGCTACTGACGAGACTTCCCCACCGTTGGATTCGCCCATTTCCGATAAATCCACTTCATCCTTAGTCAAACTCATATGTATCGATGTTCATACCACGGCGCTCGAACTCATCCAACAGTCGTTTGTGTAGCTCAGCCTTGTTGCCAGTAGAGGACAATTCCAATTTATTGAGCTCTTTCCTCAAGTCTTCCACTCGTAGATCCTTAAACTTCATCGTAGTATTATCGTAATCCCACTTCTGACACCAATTGTTACGTTCTTGGATTTTACTTAATCCCGTGTAGACGTTGTTTTATTTCCCAGTACAGTTCGTACTAAATAAAACGCGGGTTCTTTCTGATTACGATTATTACAATGAGTTTATTGACACACTTTACTTTGCATGTTACTTTACAGCTTTACGTTACTTGACGGTTTCAATTCGCGATCTGATTCACAACTGACTAACTGCCTTTCCATTTCCCCTATTTATATGAGCCTCGCCTGTCGCTACAGAAGTTTCTAGACGATCTGGTAACACCTAGATTACGAACAATCTGCAAATGCAACAAACACATACAACCTTACATTGAGTAAACAATAACAACAACACATATACAGGCGAGGGGGTAACAAAGAAAGAGGAATTAAGCGATCATCAATGATGGCGTTTAACAAGAATTATACGTCAATAACAAAATAGAAAATGAAAGAGGAAATGGAAGGATGTAGAAAAATCTATACAGTAGTTGTTGTTGTGAAGTTATTCGAATAAACTGCGTAGTAGAAATTTACGTTACAATTCAAATTCTTAAATTAACGGAATTCATCTAAATTTACTTAAATCTAAAGTTATATTCGTAACAATATTATAAAAACGGAAAAATAGAAAGAAGAGAGTAAATTGCAAAAAGTAAATGAACGAGTGTTTAGTAAAAAAAAGTTCCATAAATACAGCGCGTTAAAATTGTCAATTCCTTTGAATACATGCCAAATAAATCCTCATAAAATAGATTAAACCGATAAAAAGTTCTAATGTAAATGCCGTTTTAGGCCCTACAAAGTTAAACTCAGTTATTTCAAACGGCAAATGTGGATTTGTGAACAGGATTAAAACGGCATTTACATCAGAAACTTTTGCAGGGCTAACCTACTTTATGAGGATTTATTTGAAAAATAGGCAATGGAATTGACAGTTGAAACCCGCTGGGTTAACTAAATCCGGTACAATGTAAACGTACTGTAAACGAACAACACCCAGAGACAATTTGTGCAAATTATTGAGTAAACGAACGTACCTAATGTTATAATAATAATGCGTCGATTTTATTCATGTCAAAAGTTAAATACATGTATTGTACAATAATACAAGGTATGGCAGCTTGAGTTGTATAACCAAAAAGCAACTATGTAGGTGGTGGTTTCTTCTGCCAAAATATAAAATAAATATAGGCAAAAATGGTTGTGTTTATTTGACATTTTTTCAACACATAAATAAAAAAGCGAAAAATGAATGAATAGTTATCATTTCTTTCCAAAACTCAGTACGGAATTCCATGAACTATTTGTTTCATCCATAACAAAGTAATTACTTCAAGACGGACGCGTTAAAAACATAATTTTTATTTCTATTAAATTTGAATATATTTCAATTCATTTTGAATTTATTTTACATATTACTCAAAACAATACATACACGAAGTATGTATTTTGATTTAATGGAACAAGCCACCTTGAAAAAGAATTGTAATCAGTTGGGCCCTACCTTTTAGTAATTATACTAATGAGTGCTACCCAAATTCGCACTGCGTATCAAAATTTTCAACATTGGCAATGCGTAATTTGGATTTTTTGTTTTTTGTTAGAATTCCGTTCGTTGAAAAATTTGTGTTTCTATAAAAGTAAAAATTTTTCTATAAATAAAATTTCATCGTTTTCAATTGGCACATTTTAAATTACAAATTTTTTCTTACTGTGGCATTTCTTTTCTTCATATACTAACATTCTGTTGAAAGTTTGTGTTTAATAACATGTTGTTAATTTGTAATGTTTGAATTGTCAAAAAACAAAGAATGTTATAAGATAATGAATGTTATTCAATATTTAAAAACTCTACATATTTTGATTAAGATAAACACTTTTATTAAAAAATAAGCTTTAAAATATGCAATATCGCTATTCCCACAAATTACGGCGTTTCTAACATGCTAATCCAATCTTTCGAAGATTTATCCTTCGAAATCGTAAGGACGACCTGTCTTTTCCGAAATGTTAAAAAAATGGATAGTTTGAGAATAACAGTTTATAATGCAATTACACATGGTAAAAAACTCAATATTTTCAAACCATCACACAATACAGATTCAGAATAACGTCTCAAACGACAGATCTGTTAATAATAGTTAATATGAGAAAATGTGGCCCTTTTTCTACTACACCAAGAATATGAAAAAAAATCCACACAACAATCCACAGGCATAATACAAAACTGATTACGAGAAAATAACTTGTTTACACAGTAAAAAGTTTTGGATTAATTTTTAAACTAGCGGAGTTAAATTAAAATAAATAGTTTATATTTTAAACCATATGGTACAAATTTAAATACTATAGGGAATTGTTTTAATACCATGAGAAATTTGAGGGTTTTTTTATTGCTTATGGTGTTTTAACACGGTATGTATTTTACATATGTGCTGTCACTTATTTCATCCATATGTAATTCCTTATGTGTGTCAAAATTAGAAGCGTACACAAAAAATTTATTTTTGTGTTCAAATCGGCATATGTATTTTACATATGACATAACCTATAAACAGAAAGGCACTTTTATTTTTTCTTAAATCAACATCATTTTTTTATTAAAAACCTACAGACGAAATAATAATTTGTAATTGTTGCCTTTATACATATGTAATTGCATATCGTTTTGACAGATTGAAATTTCCGTATGTTTCACATGACGAGCTGGATTTCCATATGTAAATAAAGTGACAGCACCTATGTAAAATACATATCGTGTAAAAACACCATTATTGGGTATAAAAATAAAAATAAAATAAAAAATAAAATAAAAATAACACCAAAATTTGATTTAACTATTTCTATAATAGAAAAACAATTCCATTTGTTTTAAATATAACACCAAAAAATTCATTAGAAATTTGTTTCTCTTTAGTTTATTACTTTAAGTTTAATTTTAACACCAAAAAGAATTAAATTTCTAGCATAGAAAAATTTTATTCCATAATGTTTAAAAACAACACCAACAGTTGTGTCTCTCTATCATGAGTTTTCTTGTTTTGTTTACATATAAAAATTTTATTCATTAATGTATAAAAACAACACCTTGTAAAGTATTAAAACAGCTGTTAAGTTGGGTCTCTCTCATGAGTACTTGTTTTGTTCACAAATAAAAGAAGAAAAATAAAAATAAGAGAAGAAAAGTAAGAAAAAAGCATTGTGGTGAAAATTTTACATAATTAAGATTTCTGATCCAGAAAGTGAGGATTTCACTCCGAAAGGAATACTACCTTCAAGTGATTAAGCGTTTACAGTGAAATACTTTGCAAATTTATGTTTTTCAATGTTAGTTGTAAACAAGCTGAATCTTAATGTAGAAGGCAGAGAATTTGTGTTTAAAGATCGCGAAGGCTTGCTTTTATGACCCCATCTTGGCTAGTTGGTATACACTATGTTGGCGTGATACCGATGAAGGGGAGAAAAACCAATAAAAAAAGAAAAACAAAATAAAACAAATTTGGTATTAGAACATATTTTCAAACTTTATTTGGCAATTTAGTGAGTTTCGACGACCGTAGCACTGGAAAGTCCTCTCTGCATCCGAACTGAGCGAATGTGACTTCTAGGAGAGAGCGTAGGAAAGAGCGGATACTCTCTCCTACAATCCGAATGTGACTCCTAGAAGAAGTGCAGAGAAGATTCCCCCATTGACTCAAATGAGTGGCCAATTAATGTGAATAATAATTGGTATACTACGGAAGGGGTGAACAACATATCGAACATATACATTGTCGTAAACAATATATCGAACCTAAACATTGCCGCCCACCTTGCAGCGCTACAATGCAATGCAACATGAATTAGACTAAATCGCGACTTGTTCTAGGTTAGTATTTGCATTGTGAATAAAATGCAGCAATATGTATGGCAGTCCAGTTTTCATTGAGCAATTTTTTTGTTAATTCAAATATGATTGTGTATTTTGCTACAACTAATTTTGACAGAAGAAACCCAAAGTATTGGTTACTATTTAGACTATTTTGTTAACTGGTCGACGAACAATTCCTTGTTGGACCTAAAGTGTTTGCTCATGGCAGAGCACAACGAGTTATTGAAATTTCATATTAGCTAAGTATAATTCGATTTTTTTTCTATCGTGCAATTGAAGTAAATATTACAAATTTTAACTAGAGAAGTCTATTGATAAGACTTAGAGGGAAATCGATTATTATTTGTTAATGTGGAGAACGAGGAAGGGCGACTAAGTAGATGGCCCGATATAAGTTGAACCGTATCGAAAGGGATCTAGAAGTTATGCAAGCCCGTGTGCGTACAAAGAAAGTAAACAGATTCTGTTATATGACAAACGCGACAACCCAAAAACGAGAAAGAGATGCCAAAAGGAAGCAGAACACAAAGGAGAAATAACTTTTAAGAAACTGCTTTAATTTAAAAGCAAAAGAAGACATATACAGGCCTTTGACGATATGGCACGCTTAATTCGTAAACAGCTTCATATCGAATGGCTCGAGAAGCTTTTTTTTCAAAAAAGAGCAACTATGAAGTCTCAAGAAGATTAAACGATTGATAACAATACGCATAATTTTAGAGAACTAAATATGTATAAGAAGGCAACGAAGCAGATTTCCACCATGAATGGAAATCGCGAGAACGAATTCTGCAAGAATACAAACAATTGGCAAGAAAACGATAACGTAATTGGTTGACGTTCAATCGATGACAGCGATAGAGAATGAGAGCTTTGGGGAGGAGTGAACTGTTCGAAAGCAAAGAGAATTACATTAGGAGAAAAGCTAAATGAATTTTGACCGGACACAACGACGATAATTCCTCTCACAGAACATGTCCGACGGCGAAGGATGCTTCAATTTGGGAACATAGGGAAGTCCTCAAAGTCGGAGTAGTGTTCTGTGGCGAGATTCATCCTCAGCAAAATCCAACGCAGTCCTGAAGACCTGGACTGAGGACGAAGGCATAGGACCAGTCAGAATCCAGCCGAATATCGTGTTTTGGGCTAAGAGGGAACCCAAAACATTTCGTTGCGTCCCTTCCTTCAAGATCTGTGGATACCAATCTGCCCCTAACAACAAATCTACAGGACTACAATTGAAGAGGTGGCATCGGCTAAAGGAAGATTGGGCAAGCAAGAAGTGAGGTTAGAACTAAGGGGCACTGAAGGAAGATTTCCAGATATTTTTGGAAGAACGAAAGCAATTGCATCAACAAATAAAGAATAATCTAAGCGAGAACCGATGCGAAATGTACAATTTCTCTTTTTCTATACTAATGAGTGCTACCCAAATTCGCACTGCGTATCAAAATTTTCAACATTGGCAATGCGTAATTTGGATTTTTTGTTTTTTGTTAGAATTCCGTTCGTTGAAAAATTTGTGTTTCTATAAAAGTAAAAATTTTTCTATAAATAAAATTTCATCGTTTTCAATTGGCACATTTTAAATTACAAATTTTTTCTTACTGTGGCGTTTTAAATTTTTTTTCATATACTAACATTCTGTTGAAAGTTTGTGTTTAATAACATGTTGTTAATTTGTAATGTTTGAATTGTCAAAAAACAAAGAATGTTATAAGATAATGAATGTTATTCAATATTTAAAAACTCCACATATTTTGATTAAAATAAACACTTTTATTAAAAAATAAGCTTTAAAATATGCAATATCGCTATTCCCACAAATTACGGCGTTTCTAACATGCTAATCCAATCTTTCGAAGATTTATCCTTCGAAATCGTAAGGACGACCTGTCTTTTCCGAAATGTTAAAAAAATGGATAGTTTGAGAATAACAGTTTATAATGCAATTACACATGGTAAAAAACTCAATATTTTCAAACCATCACACAATACAGATTCAGAATAACGTCTCAAACGACAGATCTGTTAATAATAGTTAATATGAGAAAATATGGCCCTTTTTCTACTACACCAAGAATATGAAAAAAATCCACACAACAATCCACAGGCATAATACAAAACTGATTACGAGAAAATAACTTGTTTACACAGTAAAAAGTTTTGGATTAATTTTTAAACTAGCGGAGTTAAATTAAAATAAATAGTTTATATTTTAAACCATATGGTACAAATTTAAATACTATAGGGAATTGTTTTAATACCATGAGAAATTTGAGGGTTTTTTATTGCTTATGGTGTTTTAACACGGTATGTATTTTACATATGTGCTGTCACTTATTTCATCCATATGTAATTCCTTATGTGTGTCAAAATTAGAAGCGTACACAAAAAATTTATTTTTGTGTTCAAATCGGCATATGTATTTTACATATGACATAACCTATAAACAGAAAGGCACTTTTATTTTTTCTTAAATCAACATCATTTTTTTATTAAAAACCTACAGACGAAATAATAATTTGTAATTGTTGCCTTTATACATATGTAATTGCATATCGTTTTGACAGATTGAAATTTCCGTATGTTTCACATGACGAGCTGGATTTCCATACGTAAATAAAGTGACAGCACCTATGTAAAATACATATCGTGTAAAAACACCATTATTGGGTATAAAAATAAAAATAAAATAAAAAATAAAATAAAAATAACACCAAAATTTGATTTAACTATTTCTATAATAGAAAAACAATTCCATTTGTTTTAAATATAACACCAAAAAATTCATTAGAAATTTGTTTCTCTTTAGTTTATTACTTTAAGTTTAATTTTACCACCAAAAAGAATTAAATTTCTAGCATAGAAAAATTTTATTCCATAATGTTTAAAAACAACACCAACAGTTGTGTCTCTCTATCATGAGTTTTCTTGTTTTGTTTACATATAAAAATTTTATTCATTAATGTATAAAAACAACACCTTGTAAAGTATTAAAACAGCTGTTAAGTTGGGTCTCTCTCATGAGTACTTGTTTTGTTCACAAATAAAAGAAGAAAAATAAAAATAAGAGAAAGAAAAGTAAGAAAGAAGCATTGTGGTGAAAATTTTACATAATTAAGATTTCTGATCCAGAAAGTGAGGATTTCACTCCGAAAGGAATACTACCTTCAAGTGATTAAGCGTTTACAGTGAAATACTTTGCAAATTTATGTTTTTCAATGTTAGTTGTAAACAAGCTGAATCTTAATGTAGAAGGCAGAGAATTTGTGTTGAAAGATCGCGACGGCTTGCTTTTATGACCCCATCTTGGCTAGTTGGTATACACTATGTTGGGGTGATACCGATGAAGGGGAGAAAAACCAATAAAAAAAGAAAAACAAAATAAAACAAATTTGGTATTAGAACATATTTTCAAACTTTATTTGGCAATTTAGTGAGTTTCGACGACCGTAGCACTGGAAAGTCCTCTCTGCATCCGAACTGAGCGAATGTGACTTCTAGGAGAGAGCGTAGGAAAGAGCGGATACTCTCTCCTACAATCCGAATGTGACTCCTAGAAGAAGTGCAGAGAAGATTCCCCCATTGACTCAAATGAGTGGCCAATTAATGTGAATAATAATTGGTATACTACGGAAGGGGTGAACAACATATCGAACATATACATTGTCGTAAACAATATATCGAACCTAAACATTGCCGCCCACCTTGCAGCGCTACAATGCAATGCAACATGAATTAGACTAAATCGCGACTTGTTCTAGGTTAGTATTTGCATTGTGAATAAAATGCAGCAATATGTACGGCAGTCCAGTTTTCATTGAGCATTTTTTTTGTTAATTCAAATATGATTGTGTATTTTGCTACAACTAATTTTGACAGAAGAAACCCAAAGTATTGGTTACTATTTAGACTATTTTGTTAACTGGTCGACGAACAATTCCTTGTTGGACCTAAAGTGTTTGCTCATGGCAGAGCACAACGAGTTATTGAAATTTCATATTAGCTAAGTATAATTCGATTTTTTTTCTATCGTGCAATTGAAGTAAATATTACAAATTTTAACTAGAGAAGTCTATTGATAAGACTTAGAGGGAAATCGATTATTATTTGTTAATGTGGAGAACGAGGAAGGGCGACTAAGTAGATGGCCCGATATAAGTTGAACCGTATCGAAAGGGATCTAGAAGTTATGCAAGCCCGTGTGCGTACAAAGAAAGTAAACAGATTCTGTTATATGACAAACGCGACAACCCAAAAACGAGAAAGAGATGCCAAAAGGAAGCAGAACACAAAGGAGAAATAACTTTTAAGAAACTGCTTTAATTTAAAAGCAAAAGAAGACATATACAGGCCTTTGACGATATGGCACGCTTAATTCGTAAACAGCTTCATATCGAATGGCTCGAGAAGCTTTTTTTCAAAAAAGAGCAACTATGAAGTCTCAAGAAGATTAAACGATTGATAACAATACGCATAATTTTAGAGAACTAAATATGTATAAGAAGGCAACGAAGCAGATTTCCACCATGAATGGAAATCGCGAGAACGAATTCTGCAAGAATACAAACAATTGGCAAGAAAACGATAACGTAATTGGTTGACGTTCAATCGATGACAGCGATAGAGAATGAGAGCTTTGGGGAGGAGTGAACTGTTCGAAAGCAAAGAGAATTACATTAGGAGAAAAGCTAAATGAATTTTGACCGGACACAACGACGATAATTCCTCTCACAGAACATGTCCGAGGGCGAAGGATGCTTCAATTTGGGAACATAGGGAAGTCCTCAAAGTCGGAGTAGTGTTCTGTGGCGAGATTCATCCTCAGCAAAATCCAACGCAGTCCTGAAGACCTGGACTGAGGACGAAGGCATAGGACCAGTCAGAATCCAGCCGAATATCGTGTTTTGGGCTAAGAGGGAACACAAAACATTTCGTTGCGTCCCTTCCTTCAAGATCTGTGGATACCAATCTGCCCCTAACAACAAATCTACAGGACTACAATTGAAGAAGTGGCATCGGCTAAAGGAAGATTGGGCAAGCAAGAAGTGAGGTTAGAACTAAGGGGCACTGAAGGAAGATTTCCAGATATTTTTGGAAGAACGAAAGCAATTGCATCAACAAATAAAGAATAATCTAAGCGAGAACCGATGCGAAATGTAAAATTTTTCTTAGAAGTGGCATAGTTCATATTTACACCAGAAACGGTGGCAGAGGCTGGATGAGTGGGCAAGTTGAGACGTTTTTGTAAATGTTCAGATATGAACGAAGCCTCTGAGCCAGGGTCGATAAGCGCATGATTGAGGAGAACCAATCCTAGATGATGGGGTAGAACCATTCCTAGACGATTGAGGAGTAGTAATGTTTGAATCCTTTCGGTGAGGAATTTGTTTAAGTCTTCCCACGACGATAGCGAAGATTTGCCTTTAATACTTTACTCCCACAAAGCTAGAGTTGATTTTGGTAAACGCTGTTGACAAATATATACTAAAATAGGATCCCAGTGATCCGTATCTACATCATAGACAGACATGGCAGAAATGCAGCCGTTGATACCACGCTGTAGAATTTTGAAGTTAGAACAAGATTCGGTTTCTATAAAGGGAAGGTCGAATATGATATTATGAACTAGAATACGTTTATTGTCGTACGTATCCTTCAACGACTGCCAAGCCATAGCGAAACTTTTATGGGTGAGTGGAAACTTAGACACGATTTCCCTAGCTTCACCTTTTGTTTTTTGAACTAAGTGACAAAGCCTCTCAATGTCACTTAGGCGTGTGTTATTAATAAATATTGCTGAGAACAAGTCCCGGAATGTGGGCCACGACAAGAAATCTCCATGAAATTCATCAATCTCACACGGTGGTAAGTTGAGATTATGCATGGTATTTGAAATGGTAGGTGCAAACTCCAATTAGAAATCGAGATATCTGCAGGATTTGAAAATTCAGTTTGAACCATATTTGATGAATTTAGGATATTCATATTCAAACTATTACTAGAACTATTAAGATCATGAGGAGGCCGATTAGATGCACTACCGATTTGTTGAGGATTTGGAACTAAAGTAGTTTGCGGTGTGCTAGCATTAACAACGACAGGAGTTTCAGAGGGAGATTTCACCGACTTAAGATTGTGAATCTTTTCATTGATCTCCGACAAACAATCAATGAAACTTAGGTTTGATGATTGGTACTTCGAATCGGCAGAAGAGATTTTTTCAGATGTTGTACCCTCTAGTGTCAACAAATAGTCAATACACTTGTCGTAAGTGTCTTTGACTTTAGACCATAACTCTTGAAGTTCCGAGCTTTGAATTTCGAGGCTGAAAATCGTATGACTTTCTGGCTTAAGCATATGGTATGAGGCAATAAATTTGACCACATTATCTGAAGCGTGAATAAATTGTGTCAATGGTCACTCCATTGATTCTATAGAAAAACAAACGATAGCGAAGCAAGAAAGTCAAAAAAATCTATATTTTTACTATTTAAGGTCGACTAGAACCGAATGTAGGGTACACACAGTCGAATTTACAATAAGGATCGACCAAATAATACAAAGATAGTCGATAGGAACAAATAAAAACACAAAATTGTGTGAAATTTTCAAAAAAGGAACAAAAATTGCAGAAAATAAATTGAAAATCGCAATTACCGACAGTAGGGTGCACGAAATTTCAAATTATGCTATAATTTTACAGACAAATAATTTTTGTTGTAAAAGTAAATATCTATTTTTTCGCAAAAAATTACAACAATTTTAATAAAAATTGCCCAAAATGAGTTTTTAATTAATAACAAATTAATGCTTTGAATGCGCTTGTGAAATGCCGAAAGTAGGGTACTTTTCGTTAAAAAGTCCAAAACCCTTACTAAGTATCAACAAATATGACAATAATTTTTTATAAAATATTATTTATAAAATTTCACAATTTTTTACCACGTACCCACTGTGCAGTGGTGAATAACGAATACCGCACAAAAGGGAATAAAACACAAGCAGTGTTGAGTGAGCGGCTAACGCACTACAAACAGACCAACGAATTAACAGAGATGTGTGGGGAGAGCAAGATCTTGTTGGTACGTTTGTTTCTTAGTCGGCTCACACTAAACAAGACGGCTGGAATGCGAGAATGATATTTGTTGTTGATATCACACGATCAACAGAACGATCCAACAGTGAGAGTTGGGGAATGGATATGTTGTTGGTGTGATTGAGTGTTAGCAAACAGACGTTATAAAAAGGCGCGTGGAATATTAGAATATTATTGTTGTTGATGCGATATTAGAATTGTTGGTAGGTTTGAGAATAACAAGGAAAAGTAGAAAAAGGGCAAGATGAGTATTCGGATTGTTGTTAGTGCTTTTTCTCACTAGTGGCTGTCAAAGTCAACGAGAAAGCGGAGTGTATAGGTAGCCTTTAGTGAGAAATCGCCAATAAGCACTACACAACAGATTACTAGCAAACAAATTATGGCGAGAATATGCGACAATGAGTGGACTGTATATTTAGGAAAACACGCGTTAAGGCAATTGTAAGTCGACCAGTACGTGACGTAGCGAAAAATGTAGAAACAAATATTTTTTTGTAAAGCGAGATGTAAAAACGAAAACACTCGCGGTATGCTCAATATAAAAGAAACTGAACTACGTACCTTTGAGTTTATGATGTTGTTTGTGTATGATGTTTTTGGTGATTTTGGTGACTTATGCTGATGATGAGATGTTGTGTATGGTGAGGGGTAATGATATGTTTCTCCTTTGAAATAGCGAAAAGTGCGAAATTGTTGGTAGATTATCCGACTTGATGGGATCAAAATGCAACAACAATGCTAGTAAATATCCGGCTTGAATGGATCAAAATGTTGGCGTGATACCGATGAAGGGGAGAAAACCCAATAATGAAAGAAAAACAAAATAAAACAAATTTGGTATTAGAACATATTTTCAAACTTTATTTGGCAAGTTAGTGAGTTTCGAATGAAACAAAACTTTACCTTAATGCGTGCGTGTTCGATCGAAAGCGAGATTGCAAGTTAAATCAACGAGAGTTAGAAAGCAAGTTTAATCTACGATAGGGAGAATGCAAGTGATTACAACGAGAGTTAGAATACAAGCGAGGTCGCGGTGAGCAAATGTAGCGTAAACAAGGTCGAGATCACATCGACGACCGTAGCACTGGAAAGTCCTCTCTGCATCCGAACTGAGCGAATGTGACTTCTAGGAAAGAGCGGATACTCTCTCCTACAATCCGAACCAGGCGAATGTGACTCCTAGAAGAAGTGCAGAGAAGATTCCCCAATTGACTGAAATGAGTGGCAAATTAATGTGAATAATAATTGGTATGCTACGGAAGGGGTGAACAACATATCGAACATATAAATTGTCGTAAACATGTATCGAACCTAAACACACTATATACCATCATCTCTTATTGGTTCGGGGGTACCTTCTTCATCGCACTAATTGATACCAGAAGCTTTTCAAAATATTCCTTCCAGATCCTCAGCACGCTGTCTGTATCTGTCACCAGGTTTCCTTCTTCATCTCTACAGGAGAATGTGCCTACACCAAAACCTTCGGTTTGTTGTTTTACTCGTTGGTAAAATTTCCGGACTTCATTCTGACTCCTGTAAATCTCGATTTGCTCACGCTTACGTTTTTCTTGTTCTTTCTTATTTTTTCTGAAAACAAGTTTCTCCTCTCTCCTTTTCTCCCGATAATTCTACATCACATTACGTGTTGCTACTGTCTGCTGGGTTGCCCTATACGCTGCGTTTTTCACATCAGTAGCAAGCAGGTGGGTAAGTTAAGCGGAGTAGGCCTCGGATACCTGTTGTGTTTACAGCTTTACGACGTCGAATTTCCGTGTTGGGTTAGATCGCACCTTTGCTGCTACATTAAGACGAGTGTGAACCTTGGCTGCTACAAGGTAGTGGTCCAAATCGATATTCACTCCTCGGATCTATCGAACGTCTAATACACTGGATGAATTCCTTCCGTCTATCAAATCATGATCAATTTGATTTCTCGTAGCTTGATCAGGAGAAATCCAGGTGGTCTTGTGTATATCAAGATGCTTTTAATCTGGTGCTGCTAACGACCATGTTTTTTGCTGCCGTGAAGTCAATCAACCTCATGCCGTTGTCGGATGTTTCTTCATGAAGACTGAATTTTCCGACGGTGGGCCCAAAGATATTTTTCCTTCCGATTTTTGCATTAAAATCTCCTGGCAGAATTTTAATGTCATGTCCAGGACAGCGATCATATGCGCTGTTAAAATATGTCTTTGGTCTGCTCATCTTTGTCTTCGGTCGGAGCATGGTCGCAAATAATACTGATGTAGAAGAACTTCGCTTTTATGCGGATTATAGCAATTCGCGCATCTTATGGAGTGAATCTGGAGACGAGGTCTTTTAACCATAAATCCGCAGCCAAATTCATATTTCGTTTCATGACAGCTATAATACTGTGTGTAATCGTCTGATTCCTTGCGCATGTCCCTTTCCATCGCATTTCCTATAAGGCAATGTATTTCTTGAGTACATACATCAGCAAAAACTGCGTATGTTCTGTACAAAGTGCGCACATTACAAGTGCAGATTCGAAGATCGTGGTCTTTTATACGTTTGTAGTGGTCGTCAACATTAGGGTTTGGGTTTTTCTTTGCTTTTTCATAGTAGGAGGAGTTTTCCGAGTGTGGGCAACTAACCCGACGCCTCAACCAATTTTTTATAGTCCTTATGGGTGAACTCGCGGCACATATTAGCTCACTATTTCAACGGGTGATGAAAATAGTTACCCCAGGTGACACCGCGTGGAGGTCAGTGTCCCCAGTTGAGATGAAAGAGGGACCAAGATAAGCCTGGGCTTCGAGATGTTAAAGCCAATCAGAGCCGTTGCTTGGTATCTATCATCCCCTACGCCACCTCACAAGTTAGAGGTGTATTTTCTCTTTGATGACAAAGGATACCCTACCTTGTATAATTGTACAATGGGCACAGCTACCAACTGATTACAATTTTTTCTCAATGTGGCCGGTTCCATCGTATCCAAATACATATTTTTTTGTATATGTGTGTATAGTTTTGAGTACTATTTCAAATAAATTTAAAATAAATTGAAATATATTCAAATTTAATTTAAATGAAAATAATGTTTTTAGCGCGTCCGTCTGGAAGAAATTACTTTATTATTGATGAAACAAATATTTCATGGTATTCCCTACTGGATTTTGGAAAAAATCACAACTTTTCATTAATTTTTCGCGTTTTTAGTTAAGTGTTGAAATAATGTCAAATAAACACCACCAGTTGTTGCGTATATTTATTTTATATTTGGCAGAAGAAGCCACTACCTACATAGTTGATTTTTTGTTATTCAACTCAAGCTTCCCTACCTTGTATTATTGTACAATGCTCAGAACAGGAAAAAATTACTGTACAAAATATATTGATGACTCGTCTGGCATAGCTCTTAAGAGGGAAACACATAAAAAGGTTTCAGGAATGGCATGTTACCTTTGCTTTTTTGGGCTTTGTGTTGTTTGTTTGAAGAGTACCCGAGTACTCATAACCACTACTGTTACCTTTGCTTTGTTTAATGTAAATAAATAAAGGACAACGGCGGCCAGAATCAAGTTTGACTCTGATATTCCTTTATAAATTGACATTTCGTACAAAGCCAACAAAACAGACCAGGACTGAATCCTCGTGAAGGGGAAACACATACGAGGATACGGGCATGGCATGTTAAGTTGGTATGTAAATGCTATTTTATTATAACTAACCTACCTCATTATACGTCATTATTGAAGGTAACAGCAAATCCCAGCTGATTTGATTCCGACGTAATATTCGTGTCAACATGAATATGACAAATTATGTTTTTAAAAATTACACAACTGGAAAAGTTGGTATGCATAAAATTCTAAATTGTTCTTTATTATATGGCCTCCTGTATTCAATTACTCAATCTGAATGTTGGGAAAGTTTAAAGCAGTAAATTATTCTTCATAGAATAATTGGCAATTTCCAGAATTTGTATATGTTATACACGTATAATTGAATAAATAACACAATTAGAGGAAATATGTAGAATCGATAGAAATAAAAATTTGATAGATTTTCATTCATGTTTTTAAATTTTATTTGAAGATTCAAAAATATTAAATTTTTAAGTAAATGAAATTTGTTGAAAATGTGTGTGTTTTTTTACATTTTCCAGTCAAATGACACTAGTCTTAGTCTGTTTTTCCACAGGCAAAGAGGGGTGCGAGGAAGAAAAACAAAAATTTGCCTGTTCAGAATTAGCCGTATAGGCAAATTCTGCTTTCCTCTGTTCGTTGAAAACAATTTTGTTGACATTTCCTTTTGAACCTATGCACTTTACTGACACACAGCCGGCTTTTGTTTACAAACCTGTTTCTTTAATTTGTGCAAGTGAAATTTAATTTTTAATTTTTGCAATTTATATAATATAATATATAAAAAATAAATAAAATATTAAAAAAAATCTTTAAAATGCAAATACTTTTGACTTTTATTTTCTTTCTTTTGTATTTTGATTCGCAAATTTGGCAAAGAAAAATTTGCTAATGGAAAAGCAAGCGAAAATTTCAAAAGAGAAAACAAAAAATTTTGACAAATAAAAATCTGCCTGTGGAAAAGCAGACTTACAACGAAAAATGTTAATGTGGTTGTTGTGTCGTTTGTAGTACAGTCACACTTGCTGTTATACCATATTCTGACGGACATTCGAACAGCGTAGTTCGCTCTCAGAATTACCTACATGAATTAACCCGTTAATTCATGTCATCAGAATTTTCTATTTCAAATTTGTTGTTTCTCCTTTTACACCGAAATCTCAACTTATTTGTGTGTATTACCTATGAATTTAAATAGAAAAAATATTCTCTTTCTCCTGAATATAGTAAAAACCCATAGGTATTTACTTTTCATTCATGTTTTCCATTTTTTCTGAAAATGTTTTTTTTAATACATTTTTATATTTTGTATGGGGAACTAATTAATTAAGGGTCGAACAACGAATGAGAGAGCGAACAACGCTCGTCTGTACCAGACATTACCTTACACTTGGTCTGTTCCCGTACTGCTAGAATCTAAAAGATTTTACTATTTTTTCGACACATGGCATTGTAATTATTATAATTATGGTGGCCTTGTGTATATCAAGATGCTTTTAATCTGGTGCTGCTAACTACCATGTTTTTTGCTGCCGTGAAGTCAATCAACCTCATGCCGTTGTCGGATGTTTCTTCATGAAGACTGAATTTTCCGACGGTGGGGCCAAAGATATTTTCCCTTCCGATTTTTGCATTAAAATCTCCTGGCAGAATTTTAATGTCATGGCCAGCGATCATATGCGCTCTTAAAATATGTCTTTGGTCTGCTCATCTTTGTCTTCGGTCGGAGCATGGTCGCAAATAATACTGATGTAGAAGAACTTCGCTTTTATGCGGATTATAGCAATTCGCAATTCTTTTAACCATAAATCCGCAGCCAAATTCATATTTCGTTTCATGACAGCTATAATACTGTGTGTAATCGTCTGATTCCTTGCGCATGTCCCTTTCCATCGCATTTCCTGTAAGGCAATGTATTTCTTGAGTACATACATCAGCAAAAACTGCGTATGTTCTGTACAAAGTGCGCACATTACAAGTGCAGATTCGCAGATCGTGGTCTTTTATACGTTTGTAGTGGTCGTCAACATTAGGGTTTGGGGTTTTCTTTGCTTTTTCATAGTAGGAGGGGTTTTCCGAGTGTGGGCAACTAACCCGACGCCTCAACCATTTTTTTATAGTTCTTATGGGTGAACTCGCGGCACATATTAGCTCACTATTTCAACGGGTGATGAAAATAGTTACCCCAGGTGACACCGCGTGGAGGTCAGTGTCCACAGTTGAGATGAAAGAGGGACCAAGATAAGCCTGGGCTTCGAGATGTTAAAGCCAATCAGAGCCGTTGCTTGGTATCTATCATCCCCTACGCCACCTCACAAGTTAGAGGTGTATTTTCTCTTTGATGACAAAGGATACCCTACCTTGTATAATTGTACCATGGGCACATTATTATAACTAACCTACCTCATTATACGTCATTATTGAAGGTAACAGCAAATCCCAGCTGATTTGATTCCGTCGTAATATTCGTGTCAACATGAATATGACAAATTATGTTTTTAAAAATTGCACAACTGGAAAAGTTGGTATGCATAAAATTCTAAATTGTTCTTTATTATATTGTTGTAGTACCCACTGTTATACATGCACGTTCTCAAAACGAGAGGTCGATATCGTTTAACTATACCTAGATGACAGTGGTATCGATTTATTTATGTTTGCTCCGGCTCTTCTCAGTCAGCACTCTCAGTGGTGTGCATAACAGAGACAACAAGAAATTCAGTTACTAATATAAAATAAAATTCAAAAAGATAGGAATTGTTGTTGCGTTATTTTCAAGACAGCGTTTTTTTCTGGTATCCAGATGTTAATGGATACCTTCATCGCCCACCCTATGGATTCCGACATGAATCCCCTTTTTGGGCTCCCACTAAGGTGAGATACCCCCAAAATCTATATTGACTTCACCCTTATTTTACATTATCCCCTTTGATAATTTATTAAAACATATTATAATATTTAATTTCTTTCATTCTTTTTCATTTCATAACTTCTTTTAAGTTTTATTCAACTAATTCAAAGAAAAACAAATATTAGATTTACTTAAATCTAGCGGGAAGCATATTCTTATGTATAATATAAATGAATTCAAACGATGATTACAATTAAGGAAAGTTCATACAAAATTTGAAATAAATTCGTATGTTCATCCCAATTCTCGTGCCACTGTGCACTAAATTATTTTATAAAGGACGTATATATAACCTATCGGGCTCAATGGGTCTATCCTGAAATATTCACACTAAATTTGGTTGTGAAAAGGGATCAACATTTAACAGAAAATATTCCAAAAGAAAAAAACTTATATATAAAGTATATATAAAATAGGCTTAAATTTAAATTTATAAAAAAAAGGAATAGAAGAAAATATTTAATTGAGTATTCTTTTCAAATTTGTATATGTATGTATACATACATACTCAAGTACATACATATATACATATAGGTTGATGGAGCCAACTTTAACTTCATATGCCTGAATTACAAATTAATATATATTACTTACGTATATATATATATAGGTATGTACCATGTATATATGTATCAGTATATATATAAAATAATGTATATTAAATAATATATTGAATAATTAGTATGTAATATTTCCTTATATTAACATACATCTATGTAAACTTATATATATATATATATATATATATAGAGTACTTTGGTATAGACCAGAAACGTCTAACTGTACTCGGCTGACCGTCGAGGATATGTGGTCCCTAACCTCCCCGTCTGTGACTGGTTGGATAGGGTACCAGATGACACAAAAGATGGGCGCAGACTGTCTCTTTACTTACAGTTGTACGTAACTCAAAAACATTACCGGGAGCTTGATACATCTGCTTGCTATGTCCAGCAGGATGTACTTGCGCTGTGGATGACGATGGAGTTGGTGGTGGTAATTGATTTTACTAAATGGTCCACAAAGGTGTTAAATTTTCATATTCCTTAATGCACAAATTTACTGCTGCTTCGGTGTGGCTAAATGACATCCACAATTGATAGCCGGCATCAACAAGTTGTGACTGGGTTTGATTCACTTTTCAGAAATTTGAATGAAATACCGCTATGAATGAGGGCACGTGGTTTCCAAAAACTACACACTGAGGTGCTCACGCGGTTGGGTACCGTTAGATATACCGTTATTGCAAATTTCTGAAAAAAAACACAATTATGTATAAGCTGCCTGCTTTATAGGGATTTGCAGCTAAATGGTAAACTCACCAAGGAAAAGCTCAATTACCAGCCAAACAAAATAATACTCCAACTGGTGTATTAATTAAAATTTCAATTGAGGCTGTATCTTTTCACTTCGCACCTATTAATTTAGTTACTTTACACAACTGCAGATTTTTTGGCCTGTACGTCTTTCTTTTTCACTTTGCACTTTTGAAATGACGCCAAAATTTTAATCAATGCAAAAAGAGAAAGAAATAAGGGCACCTTAGTCCGATAAAAAGCTGGCAAGGAATCGACTAATCGATATCATAATCGATCATTGCCTGATGACAGATGGTTTATGGTATGTTTACACGAGGGTGACATAACAATATGGCCTCCTGTATTCAATTACTCAATCTGCCTGTTGGAAAGTTTAAAGCAGTAAATTATTCTTCATTGAATAATTGGCAATTTCCAGAATTTTTATATGTTATACACGTATAATTGAATAAATAACACAATTAGAGGAAAGATGTAGAATCGATAGAAATAAAAATTTGATAGATTTTCATTCATGTTTTTAAATTTTATTTGAAGATTCAAACATATTAAATTTTTAAGTAAATGAAATTTGTTGAAAATGTGTGTGTTTTTTTACATTTTCCAGTCAAATGACTTTGACACTAGTCTTAGTCTGTTTTTCCACAGGCAAATTTTTATTTGGCAAATACTGAGTTTGTAGGCGAGAGGGGTGCGAGGAAGAAAACCAAAAATTTGCCTGTTCAGAATTAGCCGTACACGCAAATTCTGCTTTGCTCTGTTCGTTGAAAACAATTTTGTTGACATTTCCTTTTGAACCTATTCACTTTACTGACACACAGCCGGCTTTTGTTTACAAACCTGTTTCTTTAATTTGTGCAAGTGAAATTTTATTTTTAATTTTTGCAATTTATATAATATAATATATAAAAAATAAATAAAATATTAAAAAAAATCTTTAAAATGCAAACACTTTTGACTTTTATTTTCTTTCTTTTGTATTTTGATTCGCAAATTTGGCAAAGAAAAATTTGATAATGGAAAAGCAAGCGAAAATTTCAAAAGAGAAAACAAAAAATTTGACAAATAAAAATCTGCCTGTGGAAAAGCAGACTTACAACGAAAAATTTTCATGTGGTTGTTGTGTCGTTTGTAGTACAGTAACACTTGCTGTTATACCATATTCTGACGGACATTCGCTCTCAGAATTACCTACATGAATTAACCCGTTAATTCATGTCATCAGACTTTTCTATTTCAAATTTGTTGTTTCTCCTTTTACACCGAAATCTCAACTTATTTGTGTGTATTGCCTATGAATTTAAATAGAAAAAATATTCTCTTTCTCCTGAATATAGTAAAAACCCATAGGTATTTACTTTTCATTCATGTTTTCCATTTTTTCTGAAAATGTTGTTTTTTTTTAATACATTTTTATATTTTGTATGGGGAACTAATTAATTAAGGGTCGAACAACGAATGAGAGAGCGAACAATGCTCGTCTGTACCAGACATTACCTTACACTTGGTCTGTTCCCGTACTGCTAGAATCTAAAAGATTTTACTATTTTTTCGACACATGGCATTGTAATTATTATATGGTGGCCTTGTGTATATCGAGATGCTTTTAATCTGGTGCTACTAACGACCATGTTTTTTGCTGCCGTGAAGTCAATCAACCTCATGCCGTTGTCGGACGTTTCTTCATGAAGACTGAATTTTCCGAAGGTGGGGCCAAAGATATTTTCCCTTCGCTGCCAAGACAGCGATCATATGCGCTCTTAATATATGTCTTTGGTCTGCTCATCTTTGTCCTCGGTCGGACCATGGTCGCAAATAATACTGATGTAGAAGAACTTCGCTTTTATGCGGATTATAGCAATTCGCTCATCTACTGGAGTGAATCTGGAGACGAGGTCTTTTAACCATAAATCCGCAGCCAAATTCATATTTCGTTTCATGACAGCTATAATACTGTGTGTAATCGTCTGATTCCTTGCGCATGTCTCTTTCCATCGCATTTCCTGTAAGGCAATGTATTTCTTGAGTACATACATCAGCAAAAACTGCGTATGTTCTGTACAAAGTGCGCACATTACAAGTGCAGATTCGCAGATCGTGGTCTTTTATACGTTTGTAGTGGTCGTCAACATTAGGGTTTGGGGTTTTCTTTGCTTTTTCATAGTAGGAGGGGTTTTCCGAGTGTGGGCAACTAACCCGACGCCTCAACCATTTTTTTTATAGTTCTTATGGGTGAACTCGCGGCACATATTAGCTCACTATTTCAACGGGTGATGAAAATAGTTAACCCAGGTGACACCGCGTGGAGGTCAGTGTCCACAGTTGAGATGAAAGAGGGACCAAGATAAGCCTGGGCTTCGAGATGTTAAAGCCAATCAGAGCCGTTGCTTGGTATCTATCATCCCCTACGCCACCTCACAAGTTAGAGGTATATTTTCTCTTTGATGACAAAGGATACCCTACCTTGTATAATTGTACCATGGGCACAACTACCAACTGATTACAATTTTTTCTCAATGTTTAAATGAAAATAATGTTTTTAGCGCATCCGTCTGGAAGAAATTACTTTATTATTGATGAAACAAATATTTCATGGTATTCCCTACTGGATTTTGGAAAAAATCACAACTTTTCATTAATTTTTCGCGTTTTTAGTTATGTGTTGAAATAATGTCAAATAAACACCACCAGTTGTTTTTTTTTTTTTTGTACTTCTACTTCGTCAAGTATGTTGGTGGTTAGAACACTTTCGTGCCCATTCACCATGACCGGTTATTGGTTACTTGAAAAGTATCAGTACTCTTTTATTTTCGTTTTCTTTTTGTTTACAGTATGTGTGTGTTTACAGAATGTAGTGATATGAAAGGAATACATAAGAAAACAAAACAAAATCAAAACTAAAGGAAAAAAGAACTTTA
This sequence comes from Musca vetustissima, assembly GCF_032173495.1. NCBI lineage: Eukaryota > Metazoa > Arthropoda > Insecta > Diptera > Muscidae > Musca > Musca vetustissima. The sequence goes on along the minus strand of NW_026878484.1, from coordinate 67,815 downwards.
AGCAAAGATGATGATTGTTTACAAATAAGAGTCAAACTTCAATTTTGCAAAGTGCAATAAAGTTGATTAATTCATCTATATTTTGTTGGTTATTGGACATCAGGATTTCCGGTAAGTTGTTAAATTTCTTGAACAAATCAAAATCATTCCTATGATTTTGATGCTTTCTGCAGAAAAAAATAATGTGTTTTTCATCTTCAATTTCGTTGCAGGTTTCACAAAGATTTGAGTCAGCAATTCCAATTCTGTGGAAATATTTTTTGGTGTAAGTATGACCAGTGAGCAATCGATTAACAATCTTTATATTTTCAGGTTTCATGTTTGATGAAAAAAACCAGGGCTGTTTAGCAGGCGCCGCGAAGAATTGGTAGAAGTAAGTTCCTTTAGTCCGTGAGATGTCCTTGTAATCTTCTATGAACTCATTCCACAGGAGTGACTCAATTCGTTTCAACGCATCTGTGACCGACAGACAGAAGTTGATTGGTGAACCAACATTTGCAGCATGCTTCGCAAAATAATCGGCTGTTTCATTGATTGGTATACCGACATGTGAAGGTGTCCAAACAAACGAAATTTTATTTAAATGCGAGTTAACTATTTTGTTTAAAATGTTGTACACTGTGAAATTGTGAGATGTGTTGTTTTTAAGCAGAAGACAAGCATTTTTGCTGTCTGTAAATAAAGCAGCTGTGCTGACACCGTCTTCGATCATCAAATCGATTGCCTTTTTAATTGCACATAGTTCACCAGTGAGAGAAGATAGTTTTTCATTAATTTGGAAAACGAAATTTTGATTAGCAGATATATTGCAGACAGCGCAACCTGTGTTGTTGTTAAAAACGGCAGCATCCGTCGCCCAAATAGAAACGCCTTCGGATCTGAAGTCGTTAATTAATTCGTAGTAGTGAGCTTTGAAGTATTCCATTGGTGTATTGTTTTTGGTAGTATTAAATACATCTAGCATGAAATCTACCTTGTTCGTTGGATGTTGATTGTAACCAATTTTTAAATTTTCAAAAATTGTGCGAAACTTTGAATAAACATATCCAAGACTAGTCTTTCTTGAGATATTTGAGGTGAAGTATTCACACAGAGAAGAGTTGTATATTTTAAGTCTTATCAATTCTTTAGCCCCCAAATGTTGTGCTCTTAAATCTGTTGGTAGAATACCAGCTAGAGCGTATACCACATGATTTGGAGTGGAAGGCACCAGTCCCAATTTTTTTCTTAACAACTGATTTTGAAAGCTTGTTAGTTTCTTGTTTATATACATTGGTCTGTGAGCCATCGATGAGATTGCATATTCGGTCTTTGAAAAGATAAGTGATTTTGACAGGTTTATAGCTTTTGCGGGATGAATTCCACTTTTTGGACCTGTGACCATTTTTAAAGCATTAACAGTATTTCTGCAGGATATCATCACCTCTTCGTAGTGCTCCTTGAGTGATAGACTGTTTTTAATATGTCTCCCTAAAAATTTAATGGACTTAACAACATTTACTTGGACTCCATTTAGTAAAATGTTGGGATTTTTCCGACCTCCTTTAGCCACGTACATTACTGAAGTTTTCTCAACATTGACGTCGAGGTTTAGTTTTTTTAATAAGGATACCATGTTATTGGTTTTTATTTGTAAAATATTGTTGGCACTATCAAAGTCATGGCTTGCCACAAGCAAAATAAAATCATCCGCATATTGGAAAATGTTTGTGTCTTCATCAGCTAAACCATGGAGGCCTATTGTGTATAGGTTGAATAGTGTTGGGCTTAAACAACTGCCTTGAGGAATCCCATTGTATATATTTAGGGTGGAGTTTCCCATACAAAGAGTCCTTTTGCAGAGAAAATTAATTATCCATACTCTTATTTGGAGTGGAATGTTTATTTCTATTAAAATCATCTTCAGGTAATTTATATCGACACACTCATAGGCTTTCGATATATCCATCGAGAGAACAATCACCTTGTCATTTTTTTCTTTGGAGGTGTTTATTGTTTGTAGAATGTCATTAATGCATGTTGAAGTTGACACATGTTTGCGGTATGCATAAGATCTAGGTGGAAGAATATTATGTTCATCTAGAAAATCATTGAGCCTTTGTTTGACCATGAGGTTTACAATCTTTGCCAGTACAGATATTAAAGCAATTGGCCGAAAATTTGTGCAGATGTCTAAATTTTTTCCTTTTTTCGGTATGGAAACAATTTTTATTCTCCTCCATTCTTCAAAATACTCACAGTTTTTCCATTGATTATTAAAAGAAGTCAAAAGGTGCTGCTTACTCTCTTGAGATAGTTTATTAACCATTTCATAAGTGATTCCATCCAGACCAGCTGCAGATGGTTTAGTTTTTTGTTCTAGAACATTGTTTAGTTCTTCCAAGGAGAAATTTGCAGATTGATTGTTATAAATTGAAATGGATATAGTTTGTCTGTTGTTGGGAACCTGTTCACTCAAATGACGTAAGAAGGCTTCGTTGTTGTCAGTGTTCCATTTAGAACCAAATTGGGGTTCGAAAACCGATTTACAGCTCTTTACATAACGGAAAAGCGATTTTGAATTAGATAATTGGCTTAATTCTGACAGTTTACGGCGTTTGTCGCGATTTTTGGCACATTTTACGGCTTTTTTGAATTTAGATATAGCGTTGATTGCACTTAGGGCATTTTCAGTGGTTTTGTATCTGTCAAATTTCTGTTCTGCGGCCTCTTTATGACGTAAGAGTATGGTAATCTCATTATTCCACCATGTTTGAAATTTTGTTTCAGTAGTAATGGGAAAAGTTGATTTTTTTATTGTTGATTTTAACTTCGATTGAATATCATTCATATTAGAATCAATTTTTAGATTTGATAAGTTTTTGAAGAGATGTTTTTTAGCTAGGAAGTATTGTTGCTTTGATGTAAAATGATCTATGTTCATAAGGATTGGTCTGTGGTGACTTCCTCCTATGCTTGTATTTTTTACATTCCAATTAAAGTTTGAAGACATATTTGTGAAGGTAAGATCTAGCACAGAACCGAAAGAATTGTCAAATAGATTCTTTTTAAAGGTTGCTGAGCCATCATTAACACAACGAAATGCCGAACTGTCCATCAAGGTTTGCACAGTGGATCCTCGAACTGTGTCAAAAACGTCACCATATGCTTTACATCTCGCATTAAAATCCCCGCCAATAATAACATTTGATTTTCCATTTAGAAATATTAAAAGTTTTGATATTTCAGTTTTTAAAACATTGGATTTTACAGAATGCGGAAAGTATACTGAGACAATCGTTAAATTTTGAGACAGGTTTGTAGTTTGACATATTAAGATGTCTAAGTTCGATGCAAAAGGTATTTTTTTCATTTTAATAGATTTTTTGTGCAAGATGGCAACGCCACCATAATTGTCGATTCTTGTTTTGCAGAATAATCCATAATTGTTTACGTAAGATGATGATGCATTTTCATCTACGTTAAAAATTTCGCTTAATATGCATATATCGACAGAAAATTTGTTTAGGTAAAGTTCTAGATAATTTTTATTTTTATTCAAACTTTGTATGTTGTGCTGTAAGATTATCATGTTCGGCTTGGTTAGAACTGGAAGGTCCATCTATTGCTGGTGCTTTTAAGGCATTTGAAAAACTGTCTAAGATCTGTAATCCTTCTGTACACTTGGCATTGGTTAATGCGGCAGCCATTTGTTGAGTGAAAGTGGATAATATTTTTTCATACTCAGAAACTTTGAAAAAATTTGGGAATTCAAAGGATGGTTTAGAGGGTACAATCGTTTCCTGTTCAGCTGTAATATGTGCTCTACGAGGTATTGATGCTGCTACTTTATTGTAATTGACTCTAGTTCTCCTTCTGTTGAGTTCATCATTAAAGGAAGTAACTGGTCTTCTGCTTGTCCTAGAAATTTGAGGAAATTGAGTTTAATAATTCGGTTCATCTAAAATGTCAAAGTAATTGTTTGAAACTTTAGGGATACATTCTTTCCTTGAAAGGTTGGTGATTGCCATAGCCTCCAAAATATTTTTTCATTACTGTATCTTTTACATTTTTTGACATCCATGGCATTATGATCTTCCATGTTGCATAGTATACATCTGGGTAGAGTGCAGTACGTTTTGCATTTAATCGTCGACAAACATGTATCACATTTTGGCTCTGTGCAGTTTATGGGACATTCAATGTTTATCCCGCAAAGAAGGCATCTTTTTTTGGCTCTACATTTTACGGCTATATGGCCTAAACGACCGCAATTTTTACATAGGCGTACAAGAGATATAAATTTGTCCATTTTCATTTTTGTATTTGGATTTAAATCATTGTCGCTGCTGTTGATTTGATCGTCTCTACAAAATTATTTTCCGAGTTATAATTGTTGAAGCTCAGACGGAAGGTTTTATATGCAATATTCTTAGATACAAAATGAGCATTTATGTTTACACTGGCTAATTTGGCATACAAATGTAGTTCTGAGTTCTTTCTTCTAGGGCAAATGGGCTCATCAGAAGTAAGAAGTACATAATATGGACCTGGATGGGCTGGGCTGTAAAGAATTGTTTGGTTTTCATAATCATCATAGCTGTAAATATCTGTTTTGTTTGTGTTTTTGGGTATATTGGATGGATTGGAGGGATTGTTATTGTTGGAGTGACTGTTGTTAGTTGTGTTGGTGGAGATGGACTTTGTATCATTAAAATATTGATTTTCATATGGTGTGAGAGTGGTGTTTTCTTTTGCTGGTGTTGTTTTTGCAGAGCACTGCGGCATTTTATTTCGCATAGAAGGCTGATTATTTTTAAACTTTTTGCTTCCAGGGTTGCTAAAAAGCTCAAATCTTTTCCTCGGGTCTAGACGAGGAGGCGGCTCCTCATCACCCATTTTCGCAGAAAAATGTATATTCTGTTGAAATTAGGAATGTTAAATTTCAGCAAAATCACCAAATAGAATAATGTTTGTGTTATTGGTTAGATGGAAGGAATGTGTGTATTTGTGTGTGTATTAGTGTTCAAAGCAAAACAAACAAAACGCATAAAAAAGAAAGCGAAACGGCGCGCACGTAGTCTAAAGTCAACGAGAGTTGAGAGACGACGACCAGTTGTTGCGTATATTTATTTTATATTTGGCAGAAGAAGCCACTACCTACATAGTTGATTTTTTGTTATTCAACTCAAGCTGCCCTACCTTGTATTATTGTACAATGCTCAGAACAGGAAAAAATTACTGTACAAAATATATTGATGACTCGTCTGGCATAGCTCTTAAGAGGGAAACACATAAAAAGGTTTCAGGAATGGCATGTTACCTTTGCTTTTTTGGGCTTTGTGTTGTTTGTTGGAAGAGTACCCGAGTACTCATAACCACTACTGTTACCTTAGCTTTGTTTAATGTAAATAAATAAAGGACAACGGCGGCCAGAATTAAGTTTGACTCTGATATTCCTTTATAAATTGACATTTCGTACAAAGCCAACAAAACAGACCAGGACTGAATCCTCGTGAAGGGGAAACACATACGAGGATACGGGCATGGCATGTTAAGTTGGTATGTAAATGCTATTTTATTATAACTAACCTACCTCATTATACGTCATTATTGAAGGTAACAGCAAATCCCAGCTGATTTGATTCCGACGTAATATTCGTGTCAACATGAATATGACAAATTATGTTTTTAAAAATTACACAACTGGAAAAGTTGGTAGCATAAAATTCTAAATTGTTCTTTATTATATGGCCTCCTGTATTCAATTACTCAATCTGCCTGTTGGGAAAGTTTAAAGCAGTAAATTATTCTTCATAGAATAATTGGCAATTTCCAGAATTTTTATATGTTATACACGTATAATTGAATAAATAACACAATTAGAGGAAAGATGTAGAATCGATAGAAATAAAAATTTGATAGATTTTCATTCATGTTTTTAAATTTTATTTGAAGATTCAAACATATTAAATTTTTAAGTAAATGAAATTTGTTGAAAATGTGTGTGTTTTTTTACATTTTCCAGTCAAATGACGTTGACACTAGTCTTAGTCTGTTTTTCCACAGGCAAATTTTTATTTGGCAAATACTGAGTTTGTAGGCGAGAGGGGTGCGAGGAAGAAAACCAAAAATTTGCCTGTTCAGAATTAGCCGTACACGCAAATTCTGCTTTGCTCTGTTCGTTGAAAACAATTTTGTTGACATTTCCTTTTGAACCTATTCACTTTACTGACACACAGCCGGCTTTTGTTTACAAAAATCTTTAAAATGCAAACACTTTTGACTTTTATTTTCTTTCTTTTGTATTTTGATTCGCAAATTTGGCAAAGAAAAATTTGCTAATGGAAAAGCAAGCGAAAATTTCAAAAGAGAAAACAAAAAATTTGACAAATAAAAATCTGCCTGTGGAAAAGCAGACTTACAGAATTACCTACATGAATTAACCCGTTAATTCATGTCATCAGAATTTTCTATTTCAAATTTGTTTTTTCTCCTTTTACACCGAAATCTCAACTTATCTGTGTGTATTACCTATGAATTTAAATAGAAAAAATATTCTCTTTCTCCTGAATATAGTAAAAACCCATTGGTATTTACTTTTCATTCATGTTTTCCATTTTTTCTGAAAATGTTTTTTTTTAATACATTTTTATATTTTGTATGGGGAACTAATTAATTAAGGGTCGAACAACGAATGAGAGAGCGAACAACGCTCGTCTGTACCAGACATTACCTTACACTTGGTCTGTTCCCGTACTGCTAGAATCTAAAAGATTTTACTATTTTTTCGACACATGGCATTGTAATTATTATAATTATGCCATATATAATTATTATACTTATGCCATGGATATCATAATGGAAAATTGCTTATTGTATTAAAAAGTTGTAGATTCTTGCAGTACGGGAACAGATCAATTATTATACCGTGGTTATATTATTGATTTTTGCCGACGGCGGCGAGGGGATGGATTTGAGATGTCGCCGTTCATGTCAAAAAGTTTCGACATTGTGTTCCAACTATTAAAACCAATCAGTGAATTTAGCGTCACATAAAGTAATATCAAGAAGTTTAAAGTTGTTGAGTGATTAAAATGAAGCTTGTAAGGTAAAATTTCTTTTATGGTGATCTGATATTTTTTGTTGTATTTTACTAAGAAAATGTAGCTACTAATTAGTTATTATGCGAGAGAGATTATTGACAGCATGATCAAGTTTTTCTCATTCAAGAAGCACGCGCCGGTTCGGTTCAGTTTGCTATATTTTGCGGTTCAAAAGCCGCTATAGGGTCGTTTCATTTTATAAGTATGATTATGAAATTCTGTTTTACATAGGGAAATGTATACTTTCGTTTTAGTTGAACCATTTTGAGTCTTACTCTACAGAATGAAATCAAAACTGTGTGTGGTCTAAAGCGAACGACTCGAGTGGAGCCCCTTGACCAAGTCAAGTTTACGAGCTCCTCGGATTATTTTGAAGTTTTTCCGTACGTAGTCTTCATTGTGATGATTACAGTGATATATATTTCATGTGGAGCAAATATATAAGAACTTCCCGAATTTTAAAATATTTTCAGCGATCCGAGCGGAGCGTCGAAACTAGACATAGTCCCAACATTTCTTAAAACCATAGCGAAATACTTTTAATGATTAGTCAACAAAACAATATCTTGCGTTAGAATATGTATTTTAATCAATTCTGATTTACGATCTAGCAGTTGAGAGAATTCCAGTTTAATGTTTTATTATCGAACGTTCCCATGCCTCACTTTCCCACTCCTGCCTCACTTTCAGCAATTCATTAACTGCAATTCCAGGCCATGGTGACATCAACGACAATCTACGAGAAATGAGACATTAATAGTGTTGTGGAATGCTGAAAAATGAAACAGACTATGTATTATAACAGATGATTTCATTATATTTATTCCCGAGGGTAAATTTTATTAATAATTTTGTAATGCCTAGGGTTTGGGAATTGCCGACTTTTTTTCATTCCCGGGAAACCGGGAATTCAAAAAATTCATTCCCAGGTTTCCGGGGCTTTTTACAAGCTTATTATTTAATGTAAAGGAGGGTTGCAATGGCATATTTATTAATTTAATAATTAAGAAAAAATTCACTTTACGGACACCTCAAAGAACAGTTTGAATTGTTTACCATAGGTAGACGTACGTTCAACAACGTACATACGTACTTTTTATCTTATTGATAGAAAGAAAAGTGGGCTACTCTATTCATTTCTGCCTATTCCGTATAACATACAAAAGTTGTTACATATGTGGTCTGTTCCCGTACTGCAAGTATCGCCTACTTTTTACTACGATAACGAATTTTCCTTTATTATATCTAAGAAAATAGTAAAAACTAGTGGATTCTAGCAGTACGGGAAAAAGACCAATAATCGTTTCTAATATCTTGTCATCATTAAGACAATGGACTCATCGGTCTATATGAAGCAGGATTTTCTGGAGACTTATTTGGTTTAAGCATTGGTATCGTTCTTGAACATTTCCAATTAATAGGAAAATACGAATGTTTAAAGCAGGAATTCAAATTGTTATTAATACCGTCGAATCCAGAAGATTTTCTTTCTTTTTATTTCTTTAACAATGCAGTTAATTCTGTACCGTTTATGAGGTAGTTATTTTCAATATTCGTATCCGAGGATTGTATTTCTAGGATGGTAGAATTAACCTTGGAAATCGTTGTAGGGTGACTAAGGTCATTAGATGTCGTGATTGTTTAGGAAAAGAGTAGCAATTATTTCACATTTATTCATCTGAGAATAATAATAAAATAAATGGTCTGTTCCCGTACTGCAAAAATCTACTCAATTTTACTATTTTCTTCGATATCATAAAGGAAAAAAGTGTTATCGGAGTAAAAAATAGTAGATTCTTGCAGTACGGGAACATACCAAAAATTTTCAAAATTTTAGAAATTTTCCAAAGTGGCTTCGATAAATTGTCCAGTTCAGATAATGTTCTATTCGATGACTCATTCCTATAAGTCAAGAAGAATAATATGTTCTGAAGTTGAAAGTTTGTTATTAATAAATCTTTTAAATCGGGACCAGTTTAGCTTTGTAATAAAGGTTGGTCGAAGTATTTTCACTTAAGGGGACCCCCCCATTCTCGGGGGGCCGATTTATTGTGTCAGCATCAAGTGACGGCTAATGGGCTTCTCAAACTTTAAACGCGTTTTCCTCTTTTGCGAATGGCGGGCACGATAACTCAAAAACTAATAATCCAATGGATTCCAAATTTTTACAAGTTTCTCTGTGAGTGTATAGCTATCGTATGAACTAGGATAAAGCCAATCGGTGAAGATGTTTCTTATTTTTTAACTTGGTTTTTGGTCAAAAATCGACGATTTTCCAAAAATATTTTTTCAATGGTCCGCCATTTTTTTAATTTTAGAGCGAAGTCAATAATCCTAGTTCATACGAGTTCATAACACCGTTTTCGGATTCCGATGTTGCAGTGAGGAGTTATCATGCCCGCCATCAGAAATAAGGATTTTTCTTTAATTACAAAAAACAACAACAAAACAATAACAAATTTTTTTTTGTAAATTATTTTTCTTCTCTTTTAAATCTTCAAATATATATGTGCAAAGTTACAAACCTTAACAAGCATTGGTATTGATTTACCAGCCCATTGAAAATCTTGAAAAATTAAAATCGAGAATGGGTGGGGTTCCCTTAAATTGACTTCGCAGATAACCGGGAGATAGTCAGAGCTATTTGTTAAAATATATTTCTCTATAGGGTAAGTGTACCAATCGTCGGCACTTTAAGGATTTACGTATTTTAAAATTTCCGCCATTCTCATTTGTTTCAAATTTGTGTTTACTTCCCGATAGCATAAACAAATTTTGAATTATTTTTTATGATAATTGAGGAAATTAGGTAAAATGGTGCTTTTTTGCCAATAGTCGACACGAGTTTCCAATCGACGGCATGTCATGTTCTAATAGTCGGCATGTCGTATTGTAATTGAAGGAAAATTGTATAGTTGACTGATTTTTTTATTATTTTCTTGAATAAATGGTTATTAAAATACTTTTCTTTCTCTATTGGGCCAAAAATAGAAAACTAATTGATTTATTTTATGAAAATAGTACAATTATAAATTTTGCTGCCGACTTTAGGAAACAGTTATTCAATACTCGGTGTTTAAGCAAGAATCGTTATAAATTGGTTGAATAGTTAGCCTTTAATTTGAAAGGTCGTAGCCGTTGAAATCTCTCTACTCATTATTACATCCTTGTAATAGTATGAGGCTGACAGATGTCAACGGACTTTTGTTTACATTTTGAGTTTGGGCCACCTTTAGCCATCATTGTGTCAAACATTGTTATTATTACATGAATTACTTGAATAAAAGTACATCTACATATACAATTTTAAATCGAGTCGATTAACTAAATCCAGAAATACACCCTAATTGTTTACACATACCTTTAATCATGATCTAAATACGGATCAGCTGATGTTTGTTAGTATACATACAAAATTATAAATTTGCTGCAAAAAAATATTTTTGTTTGCAATTTGAACATGAAACGAAGAATAACTACAATGGAAATGTTTTTGCAATGCTGCGATCGTTTGGAAATGATAAAAAACTGCGAAAAATCTAAAAATACTATAAATAATTGTTATTTAATTTTTGTATTTGGTAACCGTTAAATTTAAAAACAAACAACATGTGAAAACAGTTGCAAATTTTGGTACATTGTGAGAGAGTTGTATTTTTTAGCACAAAATCCGCGTTGCATCTCAGTAGTATCATGATTTCGATCATGATTTAAAATAAATCATGCCGTACGTTGATTTAATTTTGTATGGTAAATCATGGTAAATTTAGACTGATTAAGAAATAAACCCTGATTCGACCTTTAATCATGATCAAATGTTATATGTAAATCCGCTTTAACTCTCGTTACTGACTGGCTACACAGACATATTGTTGTGAACATCTTAGCTCAAATTGTAAGCTACGCACATATAGTTGTGCTAATAAGGTAATATTGTTTATCAACAAATAAATTCTCGACATTGATCGACAACCTTTTAATAAACTATTGTGTTTTACTTCTATTTTATATTTGCTCACGAGTACGTATTGGACGTACTGACTCTATTGGGAGATTCGTTGCACTGTACCTGCCAACCACCCTACCAACCACTTTATAGATTAAAAATGTTTTGAGAATAAGACCATGTATAATATTGTGTAAACTCACTCAAAATTGATTTTTATAAATGAATCGGCTTTTAGAATACTTATTTAACATTTTTGTCAATATTGAGGCAAAATGATCAATAATAAGCTTATTTTTCACCCATATGCCGTCTATAGGAAAAGTGTAATTTTGTTTGTTCCTAAGTGTGGCATCCATAAAAAATATTACAGATCGTCATCATAAATGCAAACGGACGTAATTACAGAAAAATTCGATATTGACTTTTTGTTTGATTATTGTTCGTTTAATCAAACTACATGTCCACTCAAAATTTTAGACATCTAACGTCAAAAACAACTTCAATTAAAGAAATTCAAACGGACGTAACTACAATAGTGTGTTTTTATTGATGCACACAGACGTAACTACACTCCTGTAAAAAAACTAATGTTCGCAATATTGAAGATAGAAATTCTGAACTTATATTAATGTTACTTCTGGGATATTAGATATTTAAAATATCTCATCGGGCAATTTTTTACAGTAGCCCCCATATAGCGGTACCCCAAAATTCGGTATTTTAAAGCTTTTCTTAATTTTTTAACTAATCAGCTATAATTAGGTATTTTTGTTTCCCACTTGGTGGAAAAGTACCCTGTGCAATGTTCTATATCGCTATCGGAGAAATATTTAATGTCTTTATTGCAACATTTACATAAAACCGGTCGAAACGGTATATGGGAGCTATATTGAAATCTGAACGGATTTTCACGAAACTTAACACATATCACTTTAGACTCAATTCAGTACGCTATGCAAAATTTCCTGCAAATCGAAAGAAATATAGGAGGTTTAATGCACGATTTACAAAAAATCGGACGAAAATACATGCAGGAGCTATTTCTAAATCTGAACCGCTAAGCAAAACTATTGAAGATACAAAAGAAATGTTATTTCTGGGATATTTTATATTGAAAATGAGGTATATCGGCCAATTTTTTACAGTAGCCCCCATATAGCGGTACCCCAAAATTCGGTATTTTAAGGCTTTTTTTAATTTTTTTTAACTAATCAGCTATAATTAGATATTTTTGTTTCCCACTTGGTGGAAAAGGACCCTGTACAAAGTTCTATCGCTATCGGAGAAATATTTAATGTCTTTAGTGCAACAATTACATAAAATCGGCCAAAATTGTAAATTCCGATATAGCTTCTGAACCGATTTTCCGATTTCGAAACTTAACACACATCACTCTAGACTCAATTCAGTACGCTATGCAAAATTTCGTGCAAATCGAAAGAAATATAGGGGCTTTTACAAAAAATGGGACGAAAATATATGAAGGAGCTATGTCTAAATCTGAACAGATTTCAACAAAACTTAACACACGTCAATCCGGACTCAATTTGGTACGTTGTACAAATTTTAGTCTCCATCGGATAATATTAGTTACCTTGTTGTACTACAATTGTGTTGTAGTTACGCCTTTTTGTTTCAGAAAATATCATGTCAAAAAGACCTAACTGACATTAAGGAAATAAACTTAACTTTTTCAAAAATAAAGATATAGTATTGTGGTTTTCAGCTTTAAATTCTCTATCAAAATTGCCAACAATTTGTACAGTACACATAACATTCAGAAAATCACCTTTATTACAGAAAATAAAGGTCCAAATGCACCAGAAATTGCAAGAATTAGCAGAAAACAATAAATAATTCCCAAATAAATATTTGAAATGAAAACTCAAAAAATGGGAATTAACCTAAAGGAACGATTAAACTTCGATAGCCTTTATTGAAGAAGGCCAGAATATTTTTGCAGTATGTGAGAAAATATCCATCGATATTGGCATTTATTATATCAAATCGATTGTTCGAGTAGTAGAGAATATATTTTATCAAAAAATATTTCAGTCACAACAGAACGAACAGAGATCAACGCCTATGTTGACGAGTAAAAGTTTCTGGCACACAGCAGCAATTTTGATGAATTAATTACGTGGCCACCACTGTATATAATTGAAGATTTAAAAGTGAAGATAAATAATTTGTGAATAAAGAACATCGGAATCCCGAAATTCCAAGGGTGTTAGTAAGCGTACGTGTCTGGCTCTCGTATGAACTATGATTATTGACTTCGCTCAAAAATTTACAAAATGGCGGACCTTTGCAATTCTTTTTTTTTTTGGAAATTCGCCTATTTTCAACTACAAATTAAGTAAGTGTGTAAATATATAAGCATTTATGCAAAATTCATTCATTCTCGGATCAAGATCAAATAATTAAAAGCTCAAGCCTCAATATTGCAATGGTACTTAGAAGAATGGAGGGGGGTCAATGGTTCGATGTATTTAAGAGAATTATCACGTAAAGGATGGTTTATACAAATGTGTTGAAAACACTTCAGTTTCCTTCGGTGAAGAAAATATACCGCTTGTTTGTGTGTATCAGCTTTACAATGACCTAAAACATACACCGCAGATGTGGGAGAACTTTGTATCATATAAATCAAACGAGATTCACAAACATCTTCCCAAAGGTTAAGGGTGTGAGGAATAGTTACCCAAGTATTAAATTGAGCATCTTATAGATTCAATGCCTCGTAGGTGTGCTGCTGTAATAATGGTTATGCTGTCGATTACTAGAAATATTTACCTATTTATATGAAAAAAATCAAAAAAAAAAAAAATTGCTTTATTTTTGAACAAGAAAATTGGGTCAATTTACTTTTCCGTAGAATATTTTTTATTTCAAAATAAATCTTGCGAATATATTTTTTGTGAAGTGAATACATTACCCATTTATTTCTGAAAAAAAATTTCACTATATAGGTTAATTAAGAAAGTTACAGGTATTTTATTCAGGTTGCAATTTCAGTTACCTTAGTCGTATGTCGAATTATTTCTCACTTATTTATACAAAGGAATGTATTTATAGTTCAACAACTAATAAACAACAACGTAACAGGAAATAAATTAAAAAAATGATGTTTAAATATAAAAAGCACTTCCGTTTCATGTAGCATATACAGTGCCGATCACTTAATTAGCACACACCCGAAGGAAAAATGCTTCGATTAACCCTCGATTCGTTTGGAATATTTTTTTTAATTATTTTTTATTCAAAACGCTTATGCTTACTTTACTAGAGCAATTAAGTGTGAGAACAGAAAATTATCAGGGAAATTTGTGATATAGGGTAAGTTCACCAATAGTCGGCACTTTAAGAATTTTCGCTTTTTAAACGTTTCACCATTCCAAGTGCATCTTTTCCACGAATTGTATTTAGGTTTATCTGTTTCGAAATTTTGTTTACTCTCCGATGTAATACAAATTTATTTAATTAATTTGTATTAAAGTAGGTTAAATTAATAGTTATTTAAAATAGTGCTTTGTGCCAATAGTCGGCACTTTTTTCCAATTGTCGGCATGTTATGTTCCAATAGTCGGCATGTCGCATTTTACTTAAACGAAAATTATATATTTAATCGATTTTTCTGCTATTTGCAATAATAAATTATTACTATGGGACGTTTCTATCAGTGTTGTATTGAAAAAGTTATATAAAATAATATTATTTATTAAAATATTACAATTATAAAACATGGTGCCGACTTTGGGAACCTGTTATCCAATTCTCGGCATGTCTAAATAAGGCATTTCAGAGGTTAAAACATTTTAAGATTCAACAATGTCTTCCATTATGTAAAACCACTCAAAACTGATTTTTTATAAATTATTATTTATAGCTATTATATAAATTTTTTTGCAATTTTGAGCCAAAATGATCGAAATGTTGCTTATTATTCAACCATATGCCGACTATTGGAACACCTTAAAAAATTTTGTTCCTAAGGTCGGAATCGATAAAAATATGATAACTACAAATATTTTTTAATGATTTTAAAAAGTGTTCTCCTGTATGTTCTTTACAAGAAGATCCTTGTAAAAATATATTATTTTAATATAATTACAAGTCTTTTGAAATTGACATGTCCACTAATTTTTTCTTAAGAAACATGAATTACCGCTAGTTTTGACAAACCTCATGCACAAAATGCAAAATTTTGACTAAATAAATGTACTTAGCTAGAATAAATTTTATTGAAGATTATTCAAGGTATTGTTTATTTTTAGTCATAGGATAGGATAGATGCCGACTATTGGTACATGCCGGAATTAGGTGCGTTTACCCTATAACGGTATTTATGAAACAAGTCAAATTTGAAGAGGGAAACGTAATTAGCACATCTTGGAATTTTTAACTTAAATACTGTTATATATATATATATATATATGGGAAATTACAAAAATATTTTAAATTCCTTGAAGCTGAGGTTTGCAAGGTTATAACTCGCGAAATACGAACATATTGCATATAATTTATATTCATTTCTATAAAATGTAGTGTTCTTGTCAAAATCTTAAAATTTTGGTAATAATAAGTTGGGTGGAAGCTGTGATCGTGGTAATGTAAAAAAAAAATGGGTGAAAATGTGTTGAAGCCAACCAGTTTTTTTTGTGTTCCTTCCTGATTTGTGGCTAAACTACACAACGCACGCACATGTGATCAGTGACTAAGTTGCAGAATACCCCATGGACAATATGATTCTAATGTATGATTTTTCCATAATTCGATATAATCCATACTAAAACCAGTGAGCGGAACAATATAGTCGGACGGGGCCGACCATATGATACCCTACACAACTTCCACGAAAAACGAACTTTCTGTGGATCTATATTCTGAGCTTGGGCAATATTTCGCGATTTTTGAACCATATGGACCAACTACAGACCGACAATTATTACTAATATTCAGTACAGTCCTTCTAATTACTTGTCCAAATTCCCTTCCCTTGTATTGTGATCTTCTTATTCCCATTGTAGCCTATAGATCGACTCGAAAAAACACAAAAAATTAAGTTTTCGGTCCACTTCATCACAATATAATTATCTGATCGTCACCAAAAATTTTAGGCGTTATCCTTGACCATAACTGGAACATCATGGAACATTTTAAAGAGATCAGCGCTATATTTCCGCCCTCTAGTGTGGTAAAGGGTTACTAAATAATATCTGAATACATAAGCACCTGAACATATTTAAGTGCAACTCCCACATCTGAGTACATACGACCATATAATTGATATCAATTTAAAGGTCAACCACTGCCATTGGATGTACCAACAACTTTTCGGGTCCATGTCCTTCAGGGGTAAATCTATACGCTATAGAATACAAATTTTGTAATTTTTCACACAAATATTGACCGATCCTTATCAAAACAGGCATGCTTATTCTTTGGCCCGATCCTAATCTCTATGTAAAAATTCGCGATGTTTGGGTCATAATTGCGGCCTCTAGAGCGACCAGAAAAACCGATAAAAATTAAGTATTTGGTCCATTTCATCCCCTAGATATTAACCGATCTTTACCAAAAACAATAGGGGTCTTCATTGGCCAGAACTCATCCTACATGCAAAATTTCTTGAAGATTGGTCCATAACTGTGGCCCGTATCGTGTTTACAAAATATAATGGACAGACGGACGGACACACATGTCTAGATCGACTAAGCTAGTCGAGATATGACGATCGGTATACTTAAAGGTGGGTCTAGGACCAATATTTCGCGGCGTTACAAACTCTTGGGGCTGCACAAAGCTATAATACCCTGACAACATAGTTGTGTAGGGTATAAAAAAAAATTCGAAAATTCAAAAAACTTCTCAATTTAATTAAAAAAATAATTTATTTTATTTTCAAAAATCTTCATGCTTCTATTTGTTTTTCGCGACAATTTAATAATTCAATGTGATTTGACAAGTATGCAAAAAAAAAAAAAAAAAAAACAAATGTGTTTAACCATTTGTGAAGAAATTCGTGAATTACAACAAATAGGAATTAATTTAATTTATATTTGAAATACAAGATTTAAAATCGCTATAACTTTTGTGCGCAGCATCCGAATTTGTGAACGCGAATCAGCATATTTTTCTTAACCTATGTACCAAAAATCATGAATGTGTGCACGCAAAAAAATTTTTCAAATTTTTTTTTTGGATTTTTTAAAAGTATTTTGTAATTTCCCATATATATATAAAACTACTTTGTGTTAACAAACTAAGTCTAATAAATCGTTTTCTGAAGAAAAAAGTTAAAAAAAATCTGTAAAATCTATTTAAATTGTAAACCTAAATTTGGGAAAGTCAGCCTTTGTATAAAAAATAAAGAAATTGTTAAAATAACTAGAGATCGAGAAGTATTTATAAAAATAAACAGAAATTCGAAAAAAAGCCAAAATTTAGATATTCAGGACACATCCGAAAAAATGATGGATTTCTATTTCCCTAGTCTAATATTTGAAATGACATTTGTAATATCAAATCAGTTGTTTGGGTAAAGCAAAAAATCAAAGAAATCAAAGTATTTTTGATGCAAATAGAGTAGAGTAATGTGGACCACCATTTTTTTTTGATATTGTGGGCGTAACAACGGTAAAAAGAAACAACATAGTGGATTTGTTGTCTAAATATATTCCTGGCCGAACAGTATATATATTTGTCTATAAAAATGTTATTGTATTATATTTCAAAAAACTCTAAACTGCGTATAAAAATAAAATGTGTGGGTATTTTCTATTTTGCAAAAACGGTCGAATATTGTGCTAAAAAATGCTCAAATCACACATTTACAACATACAGTAAAATTCAGTAAGAAATCAAATGTATGTGTTACAAGTTGGAGTTGGAGGAATCAGATACAAAATAAGAAATTTTGATAAATGAATTTTATATATTTCATGTCATTATGCATTGCATATTGCTTAATACCTCCAAAAACTTAAAAATATTCAGGATCAGTAAGTTAAAGGTAGGTTGTGGATTGGTTGTGATTAATTTCAATTTATTGCACTCTTGGGTAGCAATGAATGCAAAAATATATGGGTTCATGTTTTGGAATAGTCCCCATTTAAGGGTACCGCCCCATTTGCGGTATTTTGAAGCTCCTGCTTCATTATCCAACAGAAGCACCTGAAATTTCGCATATCGAGTTTTCAGAGTATAGAATACCTCCTCGCATATTAAATGCGCTCATGTTTCGAACTCGTCCTCATGAAAAGGTCCCAATATTTATAGTGGTCCACATTACCCGACATTGAATATTTTTATTTAAAAATAATTATCGGCTTAAAAAAGGGAATAAAAATTAAAAATCACCGATTGTTATTACAGCTAAACGTATATTTAAAAAAAAGAAAACCACATAACTTCTATTTTCTATTTTGCAAAAACGTTCGACTATTGTGCTAAAAAATGCTCAAATCACACTTACAATCAGAGCTAAATTTTTTACTACTACATTTTCCAAATTGCAATTATTTATTAAAAACCAAGTTTGATGTTTGTTTTTACTAATTAGGAAAACATTTATCAAAGCGGCATTGACATATTTCAAGCATTTTCTTTGATATGGGGGGTGGTCCATATTAGACGCATAGTCCACATTACCCGAAGTTACTCTATATTTTCAAATGTGACCACACGTCAAACATGTTTTCCCATTTCGTTATTTGCCTTCTGTTTGAGCAAACAGAAAGTGTCAAATATACATAATATGTACACAACAATCAAGATTAAAAATGTTAAACATTTTGAGCAAGCAAAATAAGACATATTTGAGTCAAATATTTTCCAGTTTTATGTATTTAATAGGTTTGTCCGATAACTTACTGAGTAAAAATTACTCAGTAACTTATGTTGAGAGAGTTTGTTGTCTTATGCGAACATATTGGAAAAAGTTATCGAACAACATCCAGTAAGAAATTAAATGTATTTGTTACATGTTGGAGTTGGAGAAATCATATACAAAATAAGAAATTTTAATAAATGAATTTTATATATTTCATGTCATTATACATTGCATATTGCTCCAAAAACATTAAAATATTAAGGTTATTGCATTGATGAAAAAATAATAATATATTTGAAATAGAGGTGTACCTCTATCCTTAGCAAATATGTTTGGTTTTATATTGTTACGTTCTTGGATTTTACTTAATCCCGTGTAGACGTTGTTTTATTTCCCAATACAGTTCGTACTAAATAGAACGCGGGTTCTTTCCGATTACGATTATTACAATGATTTTATTGACACAACTTTACTTTGCATGTACTTTACAGCTTTACGTTACTTGACTGGTTTAATTCGCGATCTGATTCACAACTGACTAACTGCCTTGCCATTTCCCCTATTTATATGAGCCTGGTCTGGTAACACCTAGATTACGAACAATCTACCAATGCAACAAACACATACAAACTTACATTGAGTGAACAATAACAACAACACATATACAGGCGAGGGAGTAACAAAGAAAGAGGAGTTAAGCGATCATCAATGATGACGTTTAACAAGAATTGTACGTCAATAACAAAATAGAAAATGAAAGAGGAAATGGAAGGATGTAGAAAAATCTATACAGTAGTTGTTGTTGTGGAGTTATTCCAATAAACTGCGTAGTAGAAATTTACGTTACAATTCAAATTCTTAAATTAACGGAATTCATCTAAATTAACTTAAATCTAAAGTTATATTCGTAACATTGCCCCCCCCTCTTAAGCCTGTTCGTCCCGAATAGGCACAGTTCCCGTTCCGTAGGGGGCCAGCCGCTCCAAATGTACAACTTTCATCTTCGACCTGGACTGTCGCTCCTCTGGATGCGATAAACGACGTCATTTATTTTCGTGACAATCTTGTAGGGTCCTTCCCAGTGCGTTTGCAATTTGGGGCATAGTCCTTTTTTCCGTTGTGGATTGAACAATAGTTCCAGTTGCCCTTCTTGAAACCCATCGGTATTTGCCGCTCGATCGTACCTTACCTTCATGCGGTTGCTAACCATTTTTGTTCGATGGCGAACTGCATCGTGGACTATACTAAAAGAGTTTTGACTGTCTTCATCTTGGTTCGTTTGGGGTAGCGCCGAATATCAAATCACCAGGTAGCTTTAATTCATTTCCGAACAGAACTTTGGCTGGGGTCCGGGATGTGGAATCATGATTGGCCGATCTATAAGCCAGTAAAAACTTTGGAATATGTTCATCCCAGTTTCGTTGGCCACTGTCCACCACTTTCCGTAGATGTTCTTCCAGGGTGCGATTGAATCTTTCCACCATGCCATCTGATTGTGGATGTAGGGGCGTCGTTCTGGTTTTCTTGATTCCGTAGGAGTCACACATTTCCTTGAAGATCGCTGATTCAAAATTCCTACCTTGATCGGAATGAACCTCAGATGGAACACAAATCCAATTTTTGCTGAACACATCCACAATTAGCCTGGCTTCTTGATTTGGGATACCATAAACCTCTGGCCATTTGCTGAAGTAATCCATGACCACTAAGACATACCGGTTCCAAGAGTCGCTTATTGGGAACGGTCCAGCTACATCCATTGCGATTCTTTCAAAAGGGGCTCCTGAATTATACTGCTGCATGTAGCCTCGACTCTTCCGTGTTGGACCTTTAGCTCTTATGCACCTTTCACAATTGGCGATCCAGTCGGCAATGGATTTTTGACAGCCGACCCAGTAGAATCTCTGCTTTACCTTTTCAGCGGTTTTTGCTATGCCAAGACATTACAATTCAAATTGTTGATGGCAACCCTGTCGTGATAGTTGATAAATTTTTGTCGTGCTCCTGTTTTTGATCAAAAATATTTATTTTGTGTTTTTTAACTCGTTTGTGAATCTTAAAAAGTGTTAACAGTGTTAAAAATCTATTTTTGATTTTTCTGTGCTAATTGGTGTAGTGAGTTTTTTGTGATAAATAATAAAAATCAATTTGTTTTCTAATTGGTATTCTGTGTTCCATTCCCTTGTTACATTTCTTCATTTGTTTGTTGTAACATTATTCTTGTTTTTTTTTTTATTATCTTCTCAAAACAGAGTTGCCAATAAGACTTTTTTGTAGAAATCAAAGGATTACGAATTCCAGCTACTTTTTTGAATTTTATCTTTTTTTTTCAAATATATAAATTAAACATTTTTTACAATGGTCTGAATGGTCCGTATGAATTGTGTAACATCTCTAACGAAGATGAATTGTGCGTTACATGTTGGTTTTGTTTAAATCAGTGGCATGTTAAGTGTGCTCGTATCAACGCGAAAGTAGTTGATACTATTAGAGACAATGTTCGTTGGTGCTGTGTTCACTGTAGAAAACTTTCTGCCGATTTTTATAATT
Source organism: Musca vetustissima (assembly GCF_032173495.1). NCBI lineage: Eukaryota > Metazoa > Arthropoda > Insecta > Diptera > Muscidae > Musca > Musca vetustissima. Next base: position 46,397 of record NW_026878484.1, on the reverse strand, counting down.
TTGTAAAAGACTTGCAATCGGAGCTTGTATCCATTAAGAAAGACTTTACATCATTAACAAGTCGTTTTGAAAATTTTTCGAATTTGTTTAATAAGTACCAAGAACTCGATGAATTTGTATCGTCGCCGTCCGTTTCTGGGCAGAAACGAAAGCGGTCTTCGAAGAAGGCACCAACTAAAATGATGCCTATTCGTAAAGCCTCTGTTTCTGCTGGGAATACTGCATCACGAACAGCGTCAGATAATATTGATAAAACTGATACTGTTAATGATCAGACTTATGTCAGTGTCGCGTCTCATGCAACCATGGAAGCTAGCAAGGATGTATTGGAAGTGACAATACCTCATAACGCTATGAGTATTGATAACAGTAGTCTTGAGAAGACCGCCAAATCTACTCATAGTACACATGTGTTGTCAGTTCCTTCATCTGGTGCGTCTTCCGAGGTTGTAGCTGGCAATTCCCCACTACCTACACAAAGACCATTATCAATGGCCCCTGTCATGAAAATGGTTTTTGTGTCTAGGTTTGCGCCTGATACCTCGGCTGAGGATATAAATTACTATATCAAATCAAAAATAAATGGTAATTATTTTCTAAGATGCTACAAGCTTCGATCGGCATACTCTGAAAGTAGATCATCATTTAAAATATTAGGTCATGATGACATATTTTCAAGTTTGATATCGAAAGAATTTTGGCCTGCTAGAGCGTTTGTTAAAGAATTTCTAGAAAGATCAAATAATTTAGCTCATTTACCTCAGAGATCTGAACCAGTATCAAAAAACTAGATAACCTATTTACCATTTGCTATCAGAATGTAAGGGGGTTAAACACTAAATTAACTCGTTTATTTACTAATAACATTGGTTTTGAATTTAGCATTATTGTGTTTACTGAGACTTGGCTCAAAACGTCTGTGTTAAATAGTGAAATTATGTGTTCAAAATATCAAATATTTAGAAAAGATCGTACTGGTAAAAAAGGTGGCGGCGTCTTTATTGCAGTTGATGCCAAATTTTCCACTAATTTAATTAAATTGTTTTTCTGACATGGAATTTATCTGCATATCAATTGAAGGGTAAATTTAAACTATTCGTTACGTGCTCATATATACCTCCTTCATCACATCTTGATATTTATAATCAGCATTTATCAGCACTAAACTCAATTATTAATATTATGAATGATTCTGATAGAATTTTAGTTCTTGGTGATTTTAATATGTCATCTGTAAAGTGGCTCTCATTGCCAGACTCAGAAAGTTTAACGCCGTTGACATCTGAAGCAAATGTAAACCAATATACATTTGATATTGTTAATCGATTTTGTGAAATTAATCTCCTTCAAATAAATAATATTTTAAATTGTAATGATAGAATCCTTGATTTAGTATTTGTAAATTTTACACAATTTTTTGAATTAATTCGAATTCCTGCTATATGTACTCCAGAAGATTATCATCATCCAACATTATATATAACCATGAGCCATAATTCTACAATTAACGAAAGTTCATGCGACTCATTTAAAAATATTCTTAACTATAAAAAAGCAAATTTTCGAAAGCTTAATTCTCTTATTTCATCTGTAAACTGGACAACTGCATGTCAATGTAAGAATCGCTCCGATTTTGAATTTATAATAGATAAATTTTATAATACTCTAAATAAATTTATTTCTGAATGTGTTCCAACTGTTAGAATTAAAAATTCTGACAGATATCCATGGATTTTGCGTGAGTTATCAAGTATTAAAAAACTTAAAAAATAAACTTTTTCGAAAATATATGAAGTCAGGCTCATCTATAGACTACGCTAATTATTCTGTTGCTAGGTCCAAATATACCATAGAGTCCCGTAGATTGTATAATAATTACATCAACAAGATCAAAAATAATTTTAAAACTAATCCGAAGTCATTTTATGAGTTTGTTAACTTAAAAAGAAAAGTCTCCTCAAAACCCACAATTTTGAAATGCAACAATAAGGAGTTTGTAAAAAACTCTGAAATAGCAGAATGTTTTGCAAATGTTTTCGCCTCTACTTATTCATCTGCAGTTCGTCCAAATATAAGCTCATATCCTTATGAGCTATCCAAAATAGATCAAATATATATGCCTTTTTTACAAAAAATTAAATCCGTTTTAAGTCCATATCAACATGGCATTCGTAGTGGTCTTTCAACTATAACAAATCTTATAGAGTTTACTTCAATTGTAATAAAGGGATTTGTTCAGCGAAATCAAACTGATACCATTTATACAGATTTTAGTAAAGCTTTTGATAGGGTTAACCATGAACTCTTATTATATAAATTAGATAATATGGGTTTCAGGATAAACTTAGTCAAATGGATATCATCTTACTTACAAAATAGATCACAGATAGTTTTGTTTGAAGGAGGTCTCTCAAAATCGATTAACGTACCTTCAGGTGTACCACAAGGAAGTCACCTCGGGTCGGTTCTTTTTCTATTGTTTATAAATGATTTGCCAACTTCTGTAGTAAATTCTAAATTGTTAATGTATGCAGATGATGTCAAGTTATTCCTGACCAATAATTCTGAGAAACAAGCCAATTTACTCCAAAATGATTTGTATAACCTTTTTCAGTGGTGCAGATTAAATTGTATGGATTTAAATTTGAACAAATGTAAACATATGTGTTTTTCTAGGAATTCTTCATTGATGAGGCAATACAATATTAACGGTTCGGTTTTATCAACAGTTGAAACATTCGTGGATCTTGGTATTTTAATGGATCCAAAGTTAAACTTTAACAATCATGTTATTTCTATGGTAAATAAAGCATATGGTGTATTAAGTTTTATAAAACGGTGGGCCAAAGAATTCTCGGATCCTTATATAACAAAACAACTATACACGTCTCTTGTTAGACTTATATTAGAATATGGTTCTGTTGTATGGGATTCTCAATATGCAATATATTCCGATAAAATCGAATCAGTGCAGAAACAATTCTTACTTTTTGCACTGAGAGGATTACATTGGAATAGTGGTTTTGTGTTGCCTTCGTACACTAGCAGGTTAAAATTAATTCGGTTACCTACATTAAAAAGTAGACGTATTATGTTGAACACTATGATGGTACTAAAAATATTAAATGGTAATATACCCTCTGATTTCCTAATTTCATCTATTAGAATAAATGTTCCTTTTCGATCTAGCAGATATTATCAACTATTATATGTAGATTTTCATCGCACAAATTATTCTATGGGAGATCCACTCAGTAAAATTTGTATTGATTTTAATTCTGTGCACTCTAATGTAGATTTTAGCAAGAATGTTGAACTTATAAAATCTAATATAATTGTATTTTTAAATGAGTAGTGCAACTTAATAATAAACTGGCTGTTGGAGTAGATTCTGTAGCTGGTTTTCTATTCCCTTCTCACATTCCACCATGATGCGGATTATGGTGTGTACGCGATCCCTACGAAAGGGGAGGTCTCCCCCTCGGTCGGCAGGGGTGGGAAAGTGAGGCGTGGGAACGTTCGATAAAAAAAAGATGTCCTCCACTTGGCCCATCGTGAAACTCCGACAAGACATCTCTTATTTTGGAGTCTGGGACGACGATCAAGTTCCGGTGAGATTTACCATCCTCACTTTCCCATTTGCGATATAAGCAGCCATCTATTATAAGTAGACTGTCCCACTGGGCCCAATAGGATTTTAAAAGAGGGCCTTCGGAGGTAATTTCTTTGCGACTAGGTGGCTTGCCCGTTTCTATGGCCGAAATTATTTTGCCCAGAATGGGATCCCTCGCTGTTCCGTCGACCAATCTTCACCCGACTCAAACTGCAATAGTCGGATATCAACGATATTCTCTTTACACTCAGCCTTTGAGCAATGCCTGCATTCTACCTTGCGTGGCCGACGAGACAGGGCATCAGCATTACGCTCTCAAGGACAGCAAGCAACTCTCTCCTCGTCACACAGTAATTCCTCTCAGGCTTCGACAATGTCCGGCTGTAGTACCCGATGACTTTTTCCTGTCCGTCGATTTCCTGGGTAAGGACGCCACCGATGCCGCACGCACTTGCGTCTGTGTCCAGAGCAAACTTGCCACCAGGTATAGGGTATGCCAAAATGGGGGCTCTACATTGCATGTCTTTGAGCTTTCTGAATGCCTCTTCTTGGTCGTTGCCCCACTGAAACCTCTGGCCTTTTTGCGTCAAGCGGTGTAGACATGCGGCGATATGGGCAAAATTTGGGACAAATCGACGGTAGTAGGTGCAGAGACCCAGAAAGCTTCGCAGCTCATGGAGATTTCGGGGCTGCGGCCAATCCCTGACGGCTTTAATTTTCTCATTATCCGTCGATATGCCCTCCGGCGTCACGTGGTGCCCCAGGAACTTCACCTCTCGTTGGAAGAGACTGCACTTCTTTGGGTTTAACTTGAGGCCTGAAGACGAAAGCTGCTGTAGAACATCCTTTAAGTTCTTGATGTGTTCGTCGAAGTTGCGTCCCATGACTATGATGACACCCAGGTATATGAGGCACGACTTCCACTGCAGCCCTTTTAACACACGCTCCATCAGCCTTTCAAATGTAGCCGGGGCGTTGCAGAGTCCGAATGGCATGACATTGAACTGCCAGAGACCCCCATTAACGCCAAAGGCTGTTTTCTCCTTATCTTTCTCGGCGATCTCTACTTGCCAGTACCCACTCTGCAGGTCGAGGGTGGAGAACCATGACGTCCCGGCTAATGTGTCCTATGTGTCGTCGAATCTTGGGAGCGGATAGCTGTATTTCTTGGTGACTTCATTCAACTTTCGGTAGTCCACACAAAATCGGGTGCTTCCGTCTTTCTTCTTGACCAAGACCACTGGGGAGCACCATGGACTTGACGATGGTCCTATTACACCACTCTTTTCCATTTCACTTATCAGCTTCTGGACCTCGTCTCTTTTTGCCAGGGGAACACTTCTTGGAGGCTGTTTAATGGGTCTCGCGTCTGCTGTATGGATTTCATGCTTCATCACTGATGTTCTTCCTTGGTGCTCTTTTGTCAACGCAAAGGTAGAGGCATATTTCCACAATACCTGCTTAGCCTTGTTCCTCTCGGAAGGAGATAATTGGTGTGTCCACTCTTTTATGTAGCCGTCGAGGTGCTTCTTCTCCATGGCTGCTAGCTTTTCGGTGCTAGTTTCCAAATTAATTACAGCTTCAGCTGGTGTGCATTGTCCAACATCGGAAAATTGGCAAATTTGCTCTTGCTTGTTTGACAGGTTCAAAACTCTAACAGGAATCAATTCGTCCTCGTTGCTTTTCACCAGGGCATTCGCTATTAGGATGTTACTGTTTATGTTTTCTGCTGGTTCCACCACCCACAACTTCTCGGCTCCACAATCTCCATTCGTTGGTACCCATATTATTGCTTCGGCACAGAGCGGTATTATCTCTGGATGGTCCGTAGTCAGACGTCTAATGGGTGTACTTTCATCGTAGCCCACGTTTAACGGAATTTCGACGTTAGACCAGGTCATCACACGCTCTTTCATATCCAGATTGATACCAAAGGCGATCATAAAATCTGCGCCTATTATCACTTCGTCTACGATATCGGCAACTATAAGTTCGTAATTCTCCGATTTATTGGCAATAGTTAGTCTCAGGGTAATCTTGCCGTGTACTGCCGCGGGATCCCTCGTTGCTGTGCGCAGTCTGACTCCATTAAGTTGCGTTACTTTTCCCTTTAACAGATCTGATCTTATGATGGACTTTGATGCGCCAGTATATAACGTCAGAACTCGCTTGTCACCATTGATGTACCCAGTTGTTGTTAGGTTGTGACTTTTCTGTTGTACTATTGCTATGGAGATTGTGGGGCCATCGTCGATGGGAGCCAGTTCATGCCCCGCTGGACTGGCTCGATTTAGTTTAACGGTGACTCATTGGTGGACTGTTGAGCCATTCTTCTACCATCTTTCGTTAAGGACAATGACCTGGATCGTTTGCGCTTAGCTCTGCATTCGCGCGCAATTTGACCTGCTTTATCGCAGTTGTAGCATCTAATCCTGGGTTTAGTCATCCCTACTAACTTTGTTTCTTCTATTACCTGCCTCATGGCGTCCTTGATCGAGTTAACGAGAGATTTGGGTTCGCAACATTCGGTCTCCAGTTGGCGAATCTTGTGGGTCTGGGGCTTAACAATTATTCTTGCCGTCTCTTGAGCATGGGCAAACGACACGGTTTCGGCAAATGACGCTTTTGGTGACGCATATGTTGCACATTTAATCTCAGGGTCACGTATGCCATTCACAAAGGTTTCGATTTTCATACGGTCCAGCAATGGGTGATTCTCTCCTGGATACGTCATTAGCACCAAACGTTCCACCTCAGCTGCAAAGTCTTGAAACGTCTCGTTTGCCCTCTGTACTCTTTCCCTTAATTCCATAAGGTAGTTGTTTTGTTTATGTTCGCCACCGTACTTACGATCCAGTGCAGCAATAACATCTTCATAGTTGTTTCTAGAAGCGACAGGAATACTCTGTATAACATCAGCAGCACTGCCCTTCAATGCCAGAAGTAGTGCAACCGCTTTGTCGCTGTCGTTCCACGAATTTCTAGAAGCCACTCGAACTGTAACTTGAAAACATTGAATGACAGATTCGTAACCCTGTGGTCGTGGACCAGAAATTTCTCATCCACAGACAGAATCTTCTCGTCAACCGACTGCACTTTCTTATTCAACTCTTTAATTTTGACCTCCACGGTTTCCACTCTCCTTCCAATAACCACGGCGCTCGCACTCATCCAACAGACGTTTTTTAGCTCAGCCTTGTTGCCAGTAGAGGACAATTCCAATTTATTGAGCTCCTTCTTCAAGTCTTCCACTCGTAGATCCTTAAACTTCATCGTAGTATTATCGTAATCCCACTTCTGACACCAATTGTTACGTTCTTGGATTTTACTTAATCCCGTGTAGACGTTGTTTTATTTCCCAATACAGTTCGTACTAAACAAAACGCGGGTTCTTTCCGATTACGATTATTACAATGATTTTATTGACACAACTTTACTTTGCACGTACTTTACAGCTTTACGTTACTTGACTGTTTCAATTCGCGATCTGATTCACAACTGACTAACTGCCTTGCCATTTCCCCTATTTATATGTGCCTTGCCTGTCGCTACAGAAGTTTCTAGACGATCTGGTAACACCTAGATTACGAACAATCTACCAATGCAACAAACACATACAAACTTACATTGAGTGAACAATAACAACACATATACAAGCGAGGGAGTAGCAAAGAAAGAGGAGTTAAGCGATCATCAATGATGTCGTTTAACAAGAATTGTACGTCAATAACAAAATAGAAAATGAAAGAGGAAATGGAAGGTTGTAGAAAAATCTATACTGTAGTTGTTGTTGTGGAGTTATTCGAATAAACTGCGTAGTAGAAATTTACGTTACAATTCAAATTCTTAAATTAACTGAATTCATCTAAATTAACTTAAATCTAAAGTTATATTCGTAACAATATCTTCGTCGCGAAGTACACAAATCATTTTTAATACGTGTTGCAAGGATATGGAATTATTTACCTGTGGAACTGAGACTCTTTTCACACTCCAATAATTCTTTCAGAGTAAAACTAATGAACCACTTTAAACTTCAGCGGTGATTATTCAATGATGAATATTTTCTTCATTCATAACTTTTTCTTCTTTTGAATCACTTAATATTCAAGTCTGTCTTGTTTCTTTAGCAAAATCTTGTTTATATTTGTTGCTATCGTGGTCAGTACTTGCATTTATTTGGCTGAGTATTTTTTTTTGTTTTGTTATGGCTGGGGAGCCAATTATATTACTAGTGGGCCCGGCAAACGTTGTCTTGCATAGCAATGTAATGGTAGCCCTAAACATTCCGTATTTTCAAGATCTTGGACACGGGTTTCAACATAATTGAATTTTATTTAATATAGAGGATACTTATTGAGCAGAAAACTTCTCTACTTAAAATGATCAACATTGGCCGAAGTATCCGGGTAACCCCTTAATATTCGGTATTTGGTTGTAATTTTTTATTCTGGATGATCATTGGGTAGAAAATATTCCTAACAAAATTTTCCCATTTCCGAAAAGCCTCCATATAATGGCACTCCACATTATGCGATCCTTTGGAGATTCGGGCACGGTTTTCAACCTAATCAGCTGCAATTGGTTGTTTTATTTGGTTGCATGAATCCTACTAAAAATTGCCAATATTGGTCCACTTTTCTGTAGTTTGGTCACGTGTTTCAACCAAATTGGATGTAATTTTATATTATAGATGATCAGTGAGTACAAAATCTCCTTACAAAGAATTATCAATATTGGCCCAAGTTTCCAGGTAGAAGTGTCAAATCTTCCTACCAAATATTAATATATCTCCATTCCCATTGTAGTAGCTAAAATATGTCATTCCGGGATATTGGGGGTGAGACACATTTTTGATAAAAATAATCTTGTTAGGTCCAAGTTTTTATATAGCAATACATACAGGTCTCGCCCCATTTTCGGTATTATAAAGACATTGACCGAATTTTCTCATAGAGTTGGCTATAATTAGACATAAGGTATACCTGTGAATAAAAAACATCATCCCAGAAATTATGCACTACAATTTAACGTTTTAAAGAGATTATTTCCCGTTCAATTTTCGGAATGTTGAAGTTCTTACCCCCGTTTTCCAACCTGAGTGTTATCGGTAGTTGACATGTTCAATAAGAATAGGTAACATCGGACGGAGGTTTTGGTATAACCTTCAAATTGGATGTTATGTCTTGGCTATTTTATCTAATATTGCTGGTTTTTTTGTTAGTTGTTCTCTTTCCAGCTGAGCTTAATAATAGATTTTTGCAAAGAAAATATCTCGTATAATAGTTTTCTCTGTAGTATACATTTTTGGTATCGGATATATGCGAGGTGTTCTGTTTATAAGCTCAAAGATATTGAAGAACGATTAGACATATAACCACCTGATTTGATATTTCCCGTGGCATATCAGCATTTCAGGTACTTTAAGAAACAACATGTTCCTATTATTATTAATATTATTATTTTTAAACAAATTAATCTAGGGCATGGATCTTAGAATCTGAATACCCTGAATGGACACGAACACGATTCATAATGTCTTCTGATTTTCCATCCTTGCATTAGTCCCAAAATGTACATGCATTCTACAACGATCGCGTATATATACAAAGCCATTTTTGTGTACATTCAATGATATACTTCTCAATTATTTTTTGTATTCCACCAAAAAATGCTTTAATTCAATGTCAATCTAATTGAAAAAAAAAATAAATATTCTGAAATTTTTCAATAATTGACAAATGTAGACTTGATGGAATGATACGCTACTAATTTTCGCCCGAAATATCTCAAAATAACAACTACGACGTGGTGCTATCAAAATAGCTCGATACTAAATTCGTGGAAATGCAAATAGGCTGCATAATATTTTTTGCAAAATTTTCGCGGTTTTCGATTTTTTCTTCACATTAAACTTTCCCTAGACATCCACGAACATTTCAAGACTAAGATCAAATAAATCCGTTCAACCGTTCTCGAGTTTTAGCGAGACTAACGAACAGCAATTCATTTACAGTGAGTGTAATAAGTATTTTGCCTCAATACAAATTTGACAAAATTCTAATATATACGCCTAAAGCCAGCATACTAAAGATGTAAACTAAATTATGTATGATGGGATATGTTTGTGGACATATTTAGATCTTATTTCTGCAAGAATCACTGCGAAAGACCTATTGGTCTCGAAGATATCGGCCAAAATCTATACCAACCCAAAAATGATTATCACAAAAAAGTATTTTGCTTTTTATTATTATTTTTGAAAAAAATCATTATATAACACACGCTTTGTCTTTTTATACTTACGATTGCGGGTAAACACATACTAAAAGCGATTTGGCGACGATTCCAATAAACCACGGCATTTTTTTCGCGAATATTTTCTCACATTTACGTTCAATACATTCTCCAGCAATTTTTCATTTAATATTTGGTAATTTCTCGTCGTAATCTCAAAATGAGAGTATTAGATATAGTCGTCGCGGCTTCAAAACATTCCAAATAAGTTTAGAATAATAAAAAGGAGGTTTTGCAAAATATATCGCGAGGACAGGACCCTAAAAACTATTGAAACCAAAATCCGACAAACAAATTTTTTAAAAAAATGGTTCATTAATATTGATCTAGGAACCAATATATGCGATGAAAATAGCAATAAGGTGGTCAGATTCAAAGAAATGAACAGTTCTAAAACAACAGAAACTACAAACAGTGCATGAAGTTGGGAGAATACATCATTCTTCTTCAAATACTATTGCGTTTTAAAAAACTGTGGTAGCTGGTGACGAATACGCAGTCAATATTTTACATCCGTTTAACACCATCAGTTGCGAATAAAATGCATCAGTGAATAAACTGGTCGATCTATTTATTTTCGAAATTTGATGTATTTCTATTGCCACAAAACCGTTCATATCTTAGAATCTGACCTTCTTATTGCTATTTTCATCGCATATATTGGTTCCTAGATCAATATTAATGGACCATAAAGTTTTCAAAATCGTTCATATCTTAGAATCTGACCTTCTTATTGCTATTTTCATCGCATATATTGGTTCCTAGATCAATATTAATGGACCATAAAGTTTTCAAAGTCTGAAAAATTATTCTATGGGAGATCCACTCAGTAAAATTTGTATTGATTTTAATTCTGTGTACTCTAATGTAGATTTTAGCAAGAATGTTGAACTTATAAAATCTAATATAATTGTATTTTTAAATGAGTAGTGCAACTTAATAATAAACTGGCTGTTGGAGTAGATTCTGTAGCTGGTTTTCTATTCCCTTCTCATTCCACCATGATGCGGATTATGGTGTGTACGCGATCCCTACGAAAGGGGAGGTCTCCCCCTCGGTCGGCAGGGGTGGGAAAGTGAGGCGTGGGAACGTTCGATAAAAAAAAGATGTCCTCCACTTGGCCCATCGTGAAACTCCGACAAGACATCTCTTATTTTGGAGTCTGGGACGACGATCAAGTTCCGGTGAGATTTACCATCCTCACTTTCCCATTTGCGATATAAGCAGCCATCTATTATAAGTAGACTGTCCCACTGGGCCCAATAGGATTTTAAAAGAGGGCCTTCGGAGGTAATTTCTTTGCGACTAGGTGGCTTGCCCGTTTCTATGGCCGAAATTATTTTGCCCAGAATGGGATCCCTCGCTGTTCCGTCGACCAATCTTCACCCGACTCAAACTGCAATAGTCGGATATCAACGATATTCTCTTTACACTCAGCCTTTGAGCAATGCCTGCATTCTACCTTGCGTGGCCGACGAGACAGGGCATCAGCATTACGCTCTCAAGGACAGCAAGCAACTCTCTCCTCGTCACACAGTAATTCCTCTCAGGCTTCGACAATGTCCGGCTGTAGTACCCGATGACTTTTTCCTGTCCGTCGATTTCCTGGGTAAGGACGCCACCGATGCCGCACGCACTTGCGTCTGTGTCCAGAGCAAACTTGCCACCAGGTATAGGGTATGCCAAAATGGGGGCTCTACATTGCATGTCTTTGAGCTTTCTGAATGCCTCTTCTTGGTCGTTGCCCCACTGAAACCTCTGGCCTTTTTGCGTCAAGCGGTGTAGACATGCGGCGATGAGCAATGCCTGCATTCTAACTTGCGTGGCCGACGAGACAGGGCATCAGCATTACGCTCTCAAGGACAGCAAGCAACTCTCTCCTCGTCACACAGTAATTCCTCTCAGGCTTCGACAATGTCCGGCTGTAGTACCCGATGACTTTTTCCTGTCCGTCGATTTCCTGGGTAAGGACGCCACCGATGCCGCACGCACTTGCGTCTGTGTCCAGAGCAAACTTGCCACCAGGTATAGGGTATGCCAAAATGGGGGCTCTACATTGCATGTCTTTGAGCTTTCTGAATGCCTCTTCTTGGTCGTTGCCCCACTGAAACCTCTGGCCTTTTTGCGTCAAGCGGTGTAGACATGCGGCGATATGGGCAAAATTTGGGACAAATCGACGGTAGTAGGTGCAGAGACCCAGAAAGCTTCGCAGCTCATGGAGATTTCGGGGCTGCGGCCAATCCCTGACGGCTTTAATTTTCTCATTATCCGTCGATATGCACCAGAAAGCTTCGCAGCTCATGGAGATTTCGGGGCTGCGGCCAATCCCTGACGGCTTTAATTTTCTCATTATCCGTCGATATGCCCTCCGGCGTCACGTGGTGCCCCAGGAACTTCACCTCTCGTTGGAAGAGACTGCACTTCTTTGGGTTTAACTTGAGGCCTGAAGACGAAAGCTGCTGTAGAACATCCTTTAAGTTCTTGATGTGTTCGTCGAAGTTGCGTCCCATGACTATGATGACACCAAGGTATATGAGGCACGACTTCCACTGCAGCCCTTTTAACACACGCTCCATCAGCCTTTCAAATGTAGCCGGGGCGTTGCAGAGTCCGAATGGCATGACATTGAACTGCCAGAGACCCCCATTAACGCCAAAGGCTGTTTTCTCCTTATCTTTCTCGGCGATCTCTACTTGCCAGTACCCACTCTGCAGGTCGAGGGTGGAGAACCATGACGTCCCGGCTAATGTGTCCTATGTGTCGTCGAATCTTGGGAGCGGATAGCTGTCTTTCTTGGTGACTTCATTCAACTTTCGGTAGTCCACACAAAATCGGGTGCTTCCGTCTTTCTTGTTGACCAAGACCACTGGGGAGCACCATGGACTTGACGATGGTCCTATTACACCACTCTTTTCCATTTCACTTATCAGCTTCTGGACCTCGTCTCTTTTTGCCAGGGGAACACTTCTTGGAGGCTGTTTAATGGGTCTCGCGTCTGCTGTATGGATTTCATGCTTCATCACTGATGTTCTTCCTTGGTGCTCTTTTGTCAACGCAAAGGTAGAGGCATATTTCCACAATACCTGCTTAGCCTTGTTCCTCTCGGAAGGAGATAATTGGTGTGTCCACTCTTTTATGTAGCCGTCGAGGTGCTTCTTATCCATTGCTGCTAGCTTTTCGGTGCTAGTTTCCAAATTAATTACAGCTTCAGCTGGTGTGCATTGTCCAACATCGGAAAATTGGCAAATTTGCTCTTGCTTGTTTGACAGGTTCAAAACTCTAACAGGAATCAATTCGTCCTCGTTGCTTTTCACCAGGGCATTCGCTATTAGGATGTTACTGTTTATGTTTTCTGCTGGTTCCACCACCCACAACTTCTCGGCTCCACAATCTCCATTCATTGGTACCCATATTATTGCTTCGGCACAGAGCGGTATTATCTCTGGATGGTCCGTAGTCAGACGTCTAATGGGTGTACTTTCATCGTAGCCCACGTTTAACGGAATTTCGACGTTAGACCAGGTCATCACACGCTCTTTCATATCCAGATTGATACCAAAGGCGATCATAAAATCTGCGCCTATTATCACTTCGTCTACGATATCGGCAACTATAAGTTCGTAATTCTCCGATTTATTGGCAATAGTTAGTCTCAGGGTAATCTTGCCGTGTACTGCCGCGGGCTCCCTCGTTGCTGTGCGCAGTCTGACTCCATTAAGTTGCGTTACTTTTCCCTTTAACAGATCTGATCTTATGATGGACTTTGATGCGCCAGTATATAACGTCAGAACTCGCTTGTCACCATTGATGTACCCAGTTGTTGTTATGTTGTGACTTTTCTGTTGTACTATTGCTATGGAGATTGTGGGGCCATCGTCGATGGGAGCCAGTTCATGCCCCGCTGGACTGGCTCGATTTAGTTTAACGGTGACTCATTGGTGGACTGTTGAGCCATTCTTCTACCATCTTTCGTTAAGGACAATGACCTGGATCGTTTGCGCTTAGCTCTGCATTCGCGCGCAATTTGACCTGCTTTATCGCAGTTGTAGCATCTAATCCTGGGCTTAGTCATCCCTACTAACTTTGTTTCTTCTATTACCTGCCTCATGGCGTCCTTGATCGAGTTAACGAGAGATTTGGGTTCGCAACATTCGGTCTCCAGTTGGCGAATCTTGTGGGTCTGGGGCTTAACAATTATTCTTGCCGTCTCTTGGGCATGGGCAAACGACACGGTTTCGGCAAATGACGCTTTTGGTGACGCATATGTTGCACATTTAATCTCAGGGTCACGTATGCCATTCACAAAGGTTTCGATTTTCATACGGTCCAGCAATGGGTGATTCTCTCCTGGATACGTCATTAGCACCAAACGTTCCACCTCAGCTGCAAAGTCTTGAAACGTCTCGTTTGCCCTCTGTACTCTTTCCCTTAATTCCATAAGGTAGTTGTTTTGTTTATGTTCGCCACCGTACTTACGTTCCAGTGCAGCAATAACATCTTCATAGTTGTTTCTAGAAGCGACAGGAATACTCTGTATAACATCAGCAGCACTGCCCTTCAATGCCAGAAGTAGTGCAACCGCTTTGTCGCTGTCGTTCCACGAATTTCTAGAAGCCACTCGAACTGTAACTTGAAAACATTGAATGACAGATTCGTAACCCTGTGGTCGTGGACCAGAAATTTCTCATCCACAGACAGAATCTTCTCGTCAACCGACTGCACTTTCTTATTCAACTCTTTAATTTGGACCTCCACGGTTTCCACTCTCCTTCCAATAACCACGGCGCTCGAACTCATCCAACAGACGTTTTTTAGCTCAGCCTTGTTGCCAGTAGAGGACAATTCCAATTTATTGAGCTCCTTCTTCAAGTCTTCCACTCGTAGATCCTTAAACTTCATCGTAGTATTATCGTAATCCCACTTCTGACACCAATTGTTACGTTCTTGGATTTTACTTAATCCCGTGTAGACGTTGTTTTATTTCCCAATACAGTTCGTACTAAACAAAACGCGGGTTCTTTCCGATTACGATTATTACAATGATTTTATTGACACAACTTTACTTTGCACGTACTTTACAGCTTTACGTTACTTGACTGTTTCAATTCGCGATCTGATTCACAACTGACTAACTGCCTTGCCATTTCCCCTATTTATATGTGCCTTGCCTGTCGCTACAGAAGTTTCTAGACGATCTGGTAACACCTAGATTACGAACAATCTACCAATGCAACAAACACATACAAACTTACATTGAGTGAACAATAACAACACATATACAAGCGAGGGAGTAGCAAAGAAAGAGGAGTTAAGCGATCATCAATGATGACGTTTAACAAGAATTGTACGTCAATAACAAAATAGAAAATGAAAGAGGAAATGGAAGGTTGTAGAAAAATCTATACTGTAGTTGTTGTTGTGGAGTTATACGAATAAACTGCGTAGTAGGAATTTACGTTACAATTCAAATTCTTAAACTAACGGAATTCATCTAAATTAACTTAAATCTAAAGTTATATTCGTAACAATATCTTCGTCGCGAAGTACACAAATCATTTTTGATACGTGTTGCAAGGATATGGAATTATTTACCTGTGGAACTGAGACTCTTTTCACACTCCAATAATTCTTTCAGAGTAAAACTAATGAACCACTTTAAACTTCAGCGGTGATTATTCAATGATGAATATTTTCTTCATTCATAATTTTTTCTTCTTTTGAATCACTTAATATTCAAGTCTTTCTTGTTTCTTTAACAAAATCTTGTTTATATTTGTTGCTATCGTGGTCAGTACTTGCATTTATTTAGCTGAGTATTTTTTTTTTTGTTTTGTTATGGCTGGGGAGCCAATTATATTACTAGTGGGCCCGGCAAACGTTGTCTTGCATAGCAATGTAATGGTAGCCCTAAACATTCCGTATTTTCAAGATCTTGGACACGGGTTTCAACATAATTGAATTTTATTTAATATAGGGGATACTTATTGAGCAGAAAACTTCTCTACTTAAAATGATCAACATTGGCCGAAGTATCCGGGTAACCCCTTAATATTCGGTATTTGGTTGTAATTTTTTATTCTGGATGATCATTGGGTAGAAAATATTCCTAACAAAATTTTCCCATTTCCGAAAAGCCTCCATATAATGGCACTCCACATTATGCGATCCTTTGGAGATTCGGGCACGGTTTTCAACCTAATCAGCTGCAATTGGTTGTTTTATTTGGTTGCATGAATCCTACTAAAAATTGCCAATATTGGTCCACTTTTCTGTAGTTTGGACACGTGTTTCAACCAAATTGGATGTAATTTTATATTATAGATGATCAGTGAGTACAAAATCTCCTTACAAAGAATTATCAATATTGGCCCAAGTTTCCAGGTAGAAGTGGTGTCAAATCTTCCTACCAAATATTAATATATCTCCATTCCCATTGTAGTAGCTAAAATATGTCATTCCGGGATATTGGGGGTGAGACACATTTTTGATAAAAATAATCTAGTTAGGTCCAAGTTTTGATATAGTAATACATACAGGTCTCGCCCCATTTTCGGTATTATAAAGACATTGACGATTTTTCTCATAGAGTTGGATATAATTAGACATAAGGTATACCTGTGAATAAAAAACATCATCCCAGAAATTATGAACTACAATTTAAAGTTTTAAAGAGATTATTTCCCGTCCAATTTTCGGAATGTTGAAGTTCTTACCCCCGTTTTCCAACCTGAGTGTTATCGGTAGTTGACATGTTCAATACGAATAGGTAACATCGGACGGAGGTTTTGGTATAACCTTCAAATTAGATGTTATGTCTTGGCTATTTTATCTAATATTGCTGGTCTTTTTGTTAGTTGTTCTCTTTCCAGCTGAGCTTAATAATAGATTTTTGCAAAGAAAATATCTCGTATATTAGTTTTCTCTGTAGTATACATTTTTGGTATCGGATATATGCGAGGTGTTCTGTTTATAAGCTCAAAGATATTGAAGAACGATTAGACATATAACCACCTGATTTGATATTTCCCGTGGCATATCAGCATCATTTAAAAATACAATTATATTAGATTTTATAAGTTCAACATTCTTGCTAAAATCTACATTAGAGTACACAGAATTGAAATCAATACAAATTTTACTGAGTGGATCTCCCATAGAATAATTTGTGCGATGAAAATCTACATATAATAGTTGATAATATCTACTAGATCGAAAAGAAACATTTATTCTAATAGATGAAATTATGAAATCAGAGGGTATATTACCATTTAATATTTTTAGTACCATCATAGTGTTCAACATAATACGTCTACTTTTTAATGTTTTTAATTTTAACCTGCTAGTGTAAGAAGGCAACACAAAATCACTATTCCAATGTAAACCTCTCAGTGCAAAAAGTAAGAATTGTTTCTGCACTGATTCGATTTTATCGGAATATATTGCATATTGAGGATCCGATAAAATCGAATCAGTGCAGAAACAATTCTTACTTTTTTGCTAAACCTTCCGGTTAACAATGCGAATACAACACAAAAAGAATTATTAAAATCCGATGAACCGTTCTCTAGTTTTTAGCAGACAATGCACACCATTTCATTTTTATATATATAAGAGATAATATATTATATGAAATTAGTTTATAGTTTATATTTATATAGTTGTTTATTTATAAGTTCTACTTGGAATATTATGATGGATAATACTATTTATTGGCCTTGAAGGCTTTAGTATTATGGAATGAATTGAATAAATAAATATATGTTTATGTATTACAACTCTCTCAACTTATTCTCATATACTGAAATTTTAAGTTATCAAACAACAATCGGTAACAATTTGTACAAATTTACATATTTTACAAAAAAAAAATATATTATAAAAAATAATAATAATATAAATATATGTTGTCGAAATTGTTTTTGATTTTACCTTTATACATTTGAAAAGCTTTACCACTTTTTGAGTGCGGGAAAAATACTACAATACTTAGTTTTTTGTGGTTTTTCACCATAATTCAAGAACTACTGCACCGATTTTGACGTCGATGCAGTAGTGTCTGTGTTTAATTTTTAGTTCGTCCGACAGATGGCGCGATATATAGCTTCATTGTGTTTCGCCCGATTAAAGATGGTGCTTCATCGGCGTATGCCGACGTTAAGTGTACATAACCTCTTTTCGTGAAAAGCGCGTGGGAGTCAAACGAAAAAAATAACTTATCAAATTGAAATTAGTCGATAGTCTCGCTAAAACTCGAGAACGGCTGAACGGATTTTTCTTATGGTAGTCTTGAAATGTCCCTGGAGCTCCAGGGATTGGGTCATTGCTTTATTTGGAGATATTTTGGTCAAAAATTGGTAGCTTTAAGACTTCATTTGTCAATTATTGAAATTTTTCAAAATATTTTATTTTTTTTTTCAATTGGATTGGCATTGTACGAATATTGAAAGTATTTTTTTTGTGGAAATACAAAAAAATATTTGAGAAATATGTCATGGAATGCACACTCGATCATTGTATGTACACGTTTTCCATAGAATGCATATACATTTTGGGACAAATGCAATTTAGAAGACATTCTGAATCGAGTTTATATCCATTCATAGAATTTTGATTCTAAGATCCATGCCCTAGATTTTGTTGTATGAATATACATAATAAAAATAGTTCAATAGGAACATGTTATTCCTTAAAGTTCCTAAAATTTTGCTATGCAACGAATATCAAATCTGGTGGTACCATTATATCTTGGTTAAATGCCTAATCGGTGGTCAATATGTTTAAACTTATAAACACAAAACTTCGGATATATCCGATACCATCGGTAAACCAGCAAATGCATAATAGACATAATATCTAATGTAAAGGATATACCAAAACCTTCGTCAAAAAAATATATTATAACAAAGAGTCTCACGATGCTATCAATTCGTTTTACGAATACCTCAACATATCAATTACCGATATATAAAAGGACATCGTTATGTTCGACCGGTCCAAACTTTTATACCAGTAGTCGTTCGGGACTGAGGGTACCATTATGATCAATATTATATACATATACTTTCTGGGGTCACCAGTGTTGCAAAGGGATTGACAAATTTAATATACATTTTACCTTATGGTGAAAGCAACAAAAAGCTTAGCATTGGGCTACCGTTATGTGGAAGTCGTATAAACATATTGGGAAAATAATCTAATTAAATCCGAATACTGAATGACAATTCCTGCTCTTGATATCTAAATTATTACGAAAATTATATCCACGGAAAATTTAGAAGGGAAAACAACGTTTGCCGTTTCGACAATGCATCGCTTATAAATCAAGAACAAAAATTGTAAAATATCCTCGCACATTTTTCAATTATAAGTGAGGAAAATATTATGCGTATATTTTTATTGCGGGAGTTTGACATAAATTAAATGGTAAATAGTTTCAGAAATATATTTTTCATAAATTCGTTAATTTTTACCAAACCTAAATTGATGCAATTTTGAAACGGCAAAGCAACGTTTGCCGGGTCTGCTAGTTTACTTATAAATATATAAAATTAGTTAAAAAATAAAGAAATTCGAAAACAATAGTGTTGGCGGGTTATTTGGGATACCATTTGTATTTTGTTTTTGCAAAATAGTCAGGCTTAATCCCAGTTTGTTGTTTTTATAAAAAACAACTATTTATTAGTGGGGAATGTATGGCATTGTCCACCGAGGGGTAAGGCAGGGAAGACTATAGTTTCGGATCTCGCCACTGATCCTCATCAGTTCCCTTAGTTTTTTGTTGTGATATTCTCCCCAGAAGCTATTAATAGCTTCTTTACAAAAAACCTTTCAAACCCAAATGTCTCTTGTGACAATTCGAAGTTCTTACGTTACCAGCGATACGACCCCAATGAGAAGTTCGTTTCGTTGGCGCCTGACTTCGTGGTCAACAAGGCATTTACAGACAACTACATTACATTTCCCACTGCTATGTGTCGTCACTTTCTGACGAATGCACATAACGGTCATACTGTTTGGTTTATTGCTTTAACTAGCAATTCCAACAACAACGTTATGTGCATTCGTCACAAAGTGACGACACATAGCAGTGGGAAATGTAATGTAGTTGTCTGTAAATGCCTTGTTGACCACGAAGTCAGGCGCCAACGAAACGAACTTCTCATTGGGGTCGTATCGCTGGTAACGTAAGAACTTCGAATTGTCACAAGAGACATTTGGGTTTGAAAGGTTTTTTGTAAAGAAGCTATTAATAGCTTCTGGGGAGAATATCCCAACAAAAAACTAAGGGAACTGATGAGGATCAGTGGCGAGATCCGAAACCATAGTCTTCCCTGCCTTACCCCTCGGCGGACAATGCCATACATTCCCCACAAATAAATAGTTGTTTTTTATAAAAACAACAAACTGGGATTAAGCCTGACTATTTTGCAAAAACAAAATACAAATGGTATCCCAAATAACCCGCCAACACTACTGAAGTTGTAGACGAGGCACGGTCATACTGTTTGGTTTATTGCTTTAACTAGCAATACCAACAACAACCTTATGTGCACGTTCCCACGACAATCGGATCTACGCTCCGGAACGAACCGAGTTCGACTCGGCCAGGGATTGTGAACCCAGCGACAGCTGTACAAAACGAAAGTTTTTTCCACAGGTGAGCAATTCATGTCGGCAGCTTTGCTCGCCATTCTTTTAATCCGTGCCGGCGTTGAACAAAACCCAGGCCCTGATGTCTGGTTTTGTTCAGTGTGTCATCAACGCATCGCTGCAAATTCCACCTCTGTGCGATGCAATGTTTGCAACAATTGGTGTCACCTGAGGAGGTGCTCAGGTCTCACCTCTCACCGTGATTGGTCATACAGCTTCATTGCCAGCTGTTGCCTGCAGCCTTCGACATCTAGCACCTTAACTCCAACAGCCCCGAGAAATTCCATCCTTTCTCAGCAACCTTCCCAGAACTGTTCGGTTTGCGGGGAAATCATACGGAGAAATATGACATCTGTAAGGTGCAATGGTTGCAGAAACTGGTGCCATGTGAGAAGATGTACCACCCTGCGTTCACACAGGAATTGGAATCCAGGCTTTGTAGCCGATTGCTGCACTAACAATCCAGCAATATCCGCTAGAATCCAGTGGAGTCCTTCCAGTACTACGGCTAGCACTCCGTCTAGTTTTCCATCCAGTAGTACTGCTACTAGTGTGAGTACTAGTGGTAGAGCTAGTTATTCCGTTAGCTCTTCCTCCAGTTCTGCTGCTAGCTCCCCGGCTAGTTTTCCGTTAAGCAGGACTCCTACCAGTTCCAATGCTGGTAGTTCCACTAGTTATTCTACTAGTGATTCGCGTACTACGGCTAGCACTCCGTCTAGTTCTCCATCCAGTAGTACGACCACTAGTGCTCATACTGGTAGTGAAGTTAGTTATTCTACTAGCTTCTCTTCCTATTCTACGGCTAGCACTCCGTCTAGCCATTCATCAAGTAGAATTCATTCTAGTGTTCCGACTAGCACTCCTTCTAGTCATCGTATTCCATCAACGAATGCTCAAAACTTCCCATCCAGACAACAGCGTTACAGGCAGGTTTTCCGTTCGCCGAATAACTCCACCCGCCTGCCTCCACAGCAGCAGTCCATGCAGGGGAGTGATCCAAATACCTCATTCCTAATCATGCAATTTAATTGTAATGGTCTTAGGAATAAGGTAATTGAGATCACAAACTTCATGCATGAAAACAACATCCTCATTGCTGCCTTGCAAGAGTCGAAGCTGACCAGTAGTTGTTCCTTATCCTCCTCCGGGAATTACAATATCATTCGGCGAGACAGAGATAGAGACCATGGCGGGGGACTCGCATTCATCATCCAGCGAGATGTCAGATATACTCTGACTACCCCTCCGTCTCCTTCCCAGTCTGATCCTTTCCTGGAGGTTTTGAGCATTTCAGTTCATTCCGACGATGCTGAAATTGAAATTACCAATGTATACATTCCGCCCGTCAACAGCATTGGGGCTAGTTATCATCCAAGCATCATCCATCTGCTGCAGGGAGATAATAAACGTGTTCTTGGCGATTTCAACGCTCATCATGAGATATGGTATTCTCAACTTCCAAATGATCCTCGCGGTGTTCTTATTGCAAACCAGATAGACGAGTCCGATTTCGCTTCCATCAATGAGGAATCCTCTACCAGAGTCACTGCCAGGTGTTCGAGCTCTCCGGACATTTCCATCGTCAGTCCATCGCTCCTTCCATATAATTCCTGGCAAAACAAGGTCGCTTTAAATTCAGACCATATTCCCATCCTGGTCACGGTAGAGAAACCCAGCGATTTCGTGGAGCCCGATCAGCGTACTTTCATGAATTATAATAAAGCCAACTGGCACGGCTTCACAAAATTCATTGAGGACTCCTTAAGTCCTATGCCGCCACCCGTATGTGCCAGAAAGGGTGAGAAGATTTTCCGAGAAATTATTCAAAAAGCGGCAAAACGCTTTATTCCTGCGGGCAGAATTCCTCTAATGAGACCAAATTATCCATCCAGGGCATCCAGATTGGCACAGCAACGCGACCAACTCCGTGCTGAAAGCCCCGCTGACGACAGAATTCCGCAGCTTAGCGCTTAAATAGATGCTCTAGTCCTTGAGCACAGGCGCTCTAAATGGTTAGAACACCTTAACCACTGCAACATAAATTCCAAGCAGCTATGGTCCACAATTAAGAGTCTATCTGGTTCCAAAAGAAATAAAAATCTCCCTGCTATTTCCTTCGATAACATTCTGACCAAAGTCCTCGAGTTATCGATGTCACAGTTGGTAATTCCTGACATTTGGAAAGTTGCCCGGATTATTCCAATCCTAAAACCTGATAAATCCGCTACTAATGGGGAATCCTACCGCCCGATTTCTCTTCTGTCACCAGTAGCCAAGGTTTTAGAGTCCCTATTGCTTCCGTCCCTGAAACAGCATTTCGTTCTTGCTCCCCACCAACACGGTTTCAGGGAATCATATAGCACAACAACGGCTTTGCAAGAAATTATTTCCAAGATTGCGAATGGCCTCAATCAGCGACGACCACCTGAACGGACCATTGTGGCAGCTCTAGATCTGTCCAAGGCGTTTGATACGGTCGATCATTCCGAGCTGATTTCCGATATCAGAAATTCCACCCTTCCATGTGATATCAAACGTTGGCTTGCCAACTACCTTAATGGGCGGCAGGCCTTCGTTGAGTTCCGTGGCCAAAAATCCAAATATCGCAAGATCAAAATGGGAGTACCGCAAGGCGGTGTCCTTTCTCCCATTTTGTTCAACATGTATCTTGCGAAACTCCCCATTCCTCCACCAGATGTTTCAGTGGTGTCGTACGCCGATGACTGTACGATTATTTCGTCCGGCGTTAACATTGACGACGTAAGTGCAAGAATTTCCAACTATCTAGCCACCATCACCAACTTCTTCCGGGAGCGCAATCTGAAATTATCCACTGCAAAGTCAACCGTGTCACTTTTCACCTCCTGGACGCGAGAAGTCAATCTAGAACTTGACATTTCCGTTGAAGGTAGGCGCATCCCCACCGTCCATAATCCGAAAATCCTTGGGGTGGTCTTCGATAGCCTCCTTCATTTCTCCTCGCATTTCCAATTACATCAACCAGAAGGTGAAAGCTAGGAATAAAGTTCTGAAAGCTTTGGCTGGCACCTCCTGGGGCAAGGATAAAGAAACGCTGGTAACGACTTATAAGGCTATAGGTCGTTCCATCCTGAATTATGCTGCCCCAGTCTGGACTTCTTTCCTTAGCGACACACAATGGAGATCATTGCAAACTTCCCAAAATATTGCACTCCGAATTGCAACCGGGTGCGTCCAGATGACGACCGTCGATCACCTCCATGAGGAGATCAGGATGCTGTCAGTCAAGCAACATAATGTGTTGTTGACTAGACAGTTCTGCTGGCATGCTATCTGCCGTGTCATCCTAACCATCGCACTGTGATGGCAGATCCACCTCCGCGACACATCCGCCAGGGCTTCAGGCGCTATCGTGATGACATCCAAGACGTCATTCCATCGGACGTCAACAGATTGTCGATAGCGAACGCGATGAAATCCGTGCATCAACTGGCGGTCTCCGATGCCATAAATGGCAACAGATGCAATAAAGTCCTACAACAACATCCTCCTGCAATTTCGGAGAGTGAGAGGCTTCTTCCTAGGCAAACCCGTTCAATTCTGGCACAACTAAGGTCCGGATACAGCAATGTACTCAACTCGTATCGAGAGCGCATTGTCCCCGGAACCCTAAAGAGGTGTCCCTCCTGCCAGCAAAGCCCTCACAACACACACCATTTATTCAATTGTCCGTCCGAGCCTACGAGTCTATTGCCCATAGACTTACGGCTAAAGCCAATAGAGGGGCACAATTTCTCCGGCTACCCTCTTCAAATCCGAATTCCTAATTAATTAATTAATATATTTTCCTTTTCCTTCCGTTTTCTTCTATCAACATTTTTCAGGAAAGAACTTTCGTCAACAGCCAACCTGTTACAACAACAACAACAACCTTATGTGCATTCGTCACAAAGTGACGAAATGTAATGTAGTTGTCTGTAAATGCCTTGTTGACCACGAAGACAGGCGCCAACGAAACGAACTTCTCATTGGGGTCGTATCGCTGGTAACGTAAGAACTTCGAATTGTCACAAGAGACATTTGGGTTTGAAAGGTTTTTTGTAAAGAAGCTATTAATAGCTTCTGGGGAGAATATCCCAACAAAAAACTAAGGGAACTGATGAGGATCAGTGGCGAGATCCGAAACTATAGTCTTCCCTGCCTTACCCCTCGGCGGACAATGCCATACATTCCCCACTAATAAATAGTTGTTTTTTATAAAAACAACAAACTGGGATTAAGCCTGACTATTTTGCAAAAACAAAATACAAATGGTATCCCAAATAACCCGCCAACACTACTGAAGTTGTAGACGAGGCACGGTCATACTGTTTGGTTTATTGCTTTAACTAGCAATACCAACAACAACGTTATGTGCATTCGTCTCAAAGTGACGACACAGCAGTGGGAAATGTAATGTAGTTGTCTGTAAATGCCTTGTTGACCACGAAGTCAGGCGCCAACGAAACGAACTTCTCATTGGGGTCGTATCGCTGGTAACGTAAGAACTTCGAATTGTCACAAGAGACATTTGGGTTTGAAAGGTTTTTTGTAAAGAAGCTATTAATAGCTTCTGGGGAGAATATCCCAACAAAAAACTAAGGGAACTGATGAGGATCAGTGGCGAGATCCGAAACTATAGTCTTCCCTGCCTTACCCCTCGGCGGACAATGCCATACATTCCCCACTAATAAATAGTTGTTTTTTATAAAAACAACAAACTGGGATTAAGCCTGACTATTTTGCAAAAACGAAATTCGAAAACATTGCAAAACGTTTTTGATATATATTAATCACTATTGTACTTCCAAGATTCGTGAAACTTTGACTGTATTTTAACACTAGAAAGACGGGAATTTTGTATATACCTATATTGCCTAAAATCGGTCAAAATGACCTCAGTCTGAAAGAATTTTTATTGTGTAAAGAAAATTTTTTTAACTAATTTTTTAATATTTTTTACATTATTTACAATGATACAAAACGTTGTTATTATTTGTTTTCGTTGGTAGGGCTCTCGAGTTTCCCCTTTTAAAAAATAAGAGCTCGGACAAAATGTTAGAAAAAGAGGAAGTCTTTACTCTAAGAGTGATATCGACTGGAAATAATATAAAATTTATTTTTCCCGATTTGTGTGTTCGTTTGTATTTCTAGAGTAGCAAACGGGCTTCGATGTTGTTGTACTGATCTGGTCGTATAATAAATTTACTTTATACAATAATAAAATTAGTTTGATTATTTAATATTTCACAAAAGGTCAAAATGACCGCTTTAAGGCAATATAGGTTATAGCACATGTGAATACGGGGAATGAAAGAGGGGAGGAAGCAGCTACTATGATTAATAAACGTAGTTCTATGTGGTACAAAAAGTCACCAAATTTTAAAAAGCTGGGTCATAATATACACAATTATTTTTGTACTTGAAATTGAAAAACGGTCAAAATGACTGCCTTCGGCAATCTAGAGTTAAAATCGAAAACAATGCTGTTGTTGTTTATAGTTGACATGGTAAATTGTTAATGCTTTTTGATGATGTTTCGGCTAAAGGTCAATGAAAAACGTTTGTTTATGTTTTATTTAGTTTTTTATACTTGCGATATTTTGATTGTCATCGACAATCATATTCAGGGATATGTTTTTTTTAATTAAACGTCAAAGTCAAACTAATTACGACTAACAGAAGATTATTTTAGGCTATATTTCCGCTCTACAGTGTGTTAATGAGTTACTAAATAATATCTGAAAACGTAAGCACCTGTAAATATTTAAGTGTAACTCTCATATCCGAGCGCATACGACAATGTAATTGGTATCAATTTAAAGGCCAACAACTCCTCTTGGATATAATATCAATCTCGGGTCTATGTCCTTCAGGAGTAAATACATATGCCATAGAATACAAATTTTGTAATTTTTCACAAAAAATATGGGTCCATTTGACCCGCTAAATATTGACCAATCTTTATCAAAACAGGCATGCTTATTCTTTGGACCGATTCCCTTCTCCATGCAAAAACTCGCGATGTTTAGGCCATTTCATCCCCTAAATATTAACCGATCTTTTCCAAAAACAATAAGGTTAACCGATCTTTTCCAAAAACAATAGGGGTCTCATAGGCCAGAACCCATCCTACATGCAAAATTTAGTGAAGATTGGTCCATAACTGTGGCCTGTATCGTGTTTACAAATTATAATGGACATACGGACGGGCACACATGTCTAGATTAACTCAGCTAGTCGAGATATGACGATCGGTATACTTAAAGGTGGGTCTAGGATCAATATTTCGCGGCGTTACAAACTTTTGGGGCTGCACAAAGCTATAATACCCTGACAACATAGTTGTGTAAGGTATAAATATTATCAGGAAACTTAAAATCTAATAATGTATCAACCACGTAGTCATAAAGTTTATTATAAGAAAATATGTAAACATTTTTAGAGTTTAGTAAGAATTTGAACAACACAATCACAGGGAGTTAAAATAGATTATTGTAATCTAAAAAAGAGGACGGATGGTCGCCTTAGAACTTTTAAAATTTAAAATGCATTTATTTAATAATCAGAATACTTAGCTTTGATAGTAATAAAGAATAATAAATGCTCAGAGGGTGGGTTTTGGTAGTTTAATCTTTGAAAAGGAAATATATACGTTATACTTGACCTTATTCTCACATGCACTTACAAATTATTCGTCCCCACACCATGTGCGTTAGGGGCGATAAAACAATTACGCAAATAATAATGTCTCAAATATATATTTTTGTTACAGGTTTTTAATGAAGTTAAGCCACGAAACAGTTACAATGGAGTTAAAAAATGGCACACAAATTCATGGAACTATAACAGGTGTCGATGTTGCTATGAATACACATTTGAAATCAGTTAAGATGACCATAAAAGGCCGAGACCCTGTTCAATTGGAAACCCTTAGTGTAAGAGGCAATAACATCCGATACTTTATTTTACCTGATAGTCTTCCTCTTGAGACTTTATTAATCGATGACACTCCAAAATCAAAGTCAAAGAAAAAGGAAAACAATCGCGTTGGAAATAGGGGTCGTGGTAGAGGAACACGTGGTCGTGGCGGATCACGTGGAAGAGGTAGAGGAAGAGCTTCATCAAGACGATAACAATAATAAATTTAAGTATATAATATTTATAAATTAAATATTTGAATGTAATAAAAATTGCCAAGAATTTGTACCTTTATGTGTTGTTTTGTTAATAACTTCCTAGTTTTAAAAATTGTAAATCAACAGTATTAAAGGCAATATTTAATACGGCGTTTACATTTTATCGGATTTCGTTAACCCAGTGGGTTTAAATTATCAATTTCATTGTATATATGTCAAATAAATCTTCATAGTGTAGGTTAACCCGGTAAAAAGTTCTAATATAAACGCCGTATAATAGCCTAGAGAGACGAAGCCGTTAATTTGCGCATCAACAGCCTTAACTCAAATTTTATGGTTAAAATCGAACTAATACCATAGACATACGACAGCCTTAATTTGCATTAAAACATTCTTAATGAATTACTATCTACCACTGACAAACTCCATCTCCGATGAGCTTCCTATCGTAAAGATGGATGAATCATCGGAACCGGGAACCACTTAAACGAGTCAACGCCAAAGATATCTCTGACAAGAAGTATTACCGGAGAGCGGTTAATTACTGCAACCGGTTTATCGGATGGGACAGAGACTCGATTACGGATAAAGAGTTCAGTCTAATTAAGAGGAACCTCAAATTCATCCGGAAGTTCTCTAGGAACTATACGAATGATATTGCGAGGGTCTTCATAATTGATAGAATTCCTACATCACGTGCGAAGTCCATCACGCTAGCCCCTCCATCCGAAGTAGGAAAAAACTGTGAATGGTCCGATGGGGGCTAGGACTTCTGAGTCTTCAGCACTCCCTAAGGGACACCTGAGCGCCGAGAAATAATTGACACCATCATCCACTGCAACTGAGGGTAAGGGCCTGTCAAAGTCAGTCCGAAGGAAAACCCGTAAAAAGGCATCCAAAAAAGCTAATAAGACTCTGTAAATTCTTCTTTGACAAACGTGGTTTTGTGATTGAAATCGAAAGTAACCTGTCCAAAACAACAAAAAATAAGTTTGTTGTTGTAATGTGTAATATGTCGTTATAACGGCGAGTCCATGAAGTTTACAAATATTGATACTGTTTTTTAGCTAATTTTTCGACCTGAAAGCAAAGTTTTATTAAAAAATAAATACAATGGAAATTATCAACACTCTAGATAAATAAAATACGTATTCCCAAAAGCCTTAAAATTTCTGAATTAATTTTATTTATTAAATTTGCTTAACCCTAACAAATTTTGTTTAGGTTTGTTTATCAAAGTATTAAAAACCGAAATTACTTCATAGTACAATTATAAAAGGTAACAGCAAATCCCAGCTAATTTGATTCCAACGTAATACTAGTGTCAATATGAATTTGACAAATTATGTTTTTAAAAATCACCCAACAGGAAAATTGGGAATGCATACAATTTGAAATTGTTCTTTATTAAATGTGCTCCTGTATTAAATTTACTCATACTGCCTGCTGGGAAAGTCTGAGGAAGCAAATCATTCTTCATGGAATAACTCGCAATTCCCTGCATTTTCATATGTGTTACACATATAAGTGGCAATGGCTCAATTATAGGAAAGATGTGAAAGCGATAGAAATATAAATTTTATAGATTTTCATTCATGTTTTTCAATTTTTATTTTGAGGATTCGAAAATATTTCATTTTCAAAATAAAAATAATTTGATGATAATTTGATTGTTTGTTTACATTTTTCTGTCAAATGAGTTGACACTAGTAGAACTTACAACAAATTTCCATGTGGTTGTTGTATCGTTTTTGTACAACAACACTTGCTGTTACCTACTATTATTAGCTCTGTCTGTTTACTCGATATTTGGTAACAATTGTTACCAAATGTTGTCTGTTTACACAAAAATCCAGTAAAAGAGAGTCAAGTGAGAGAGCAAGTTTGACAGTTGAACAACAACAAAATTACTGGAGTTTACTGAAAGAATTTTAAGCAGTAAGATTTTGCAAACTCAGCATTTTTGGATCAGCTGTTTTACGACCAAACACAAAAATTATTCAAAATTTATTTTTTTTAATTTGCATTTTTTTTAATTTGCAAAGATCAATTTAAAATTAAGTTGTATAACAAATACAGAAAATGCAAGAAATTCGTAAGTAATGCAAAGCTACATTAAATTAGAAACTAATTCCTTATATATTTTTAGGTAAGTTCCAGATAGAGGGCAATGTATTTATGCAGGAAGCTTAAATGTTCCCGGGGAACATACCAAATCAATTTTTCTTTTATTATTTTTTTATTCTTTTTTTCGACGTTCCCACGCTACTCATTCCCACCCCTGCCAACCAAGGGCGCGACCTCCACTTACGTAGGGATCGCGTACACACCATGATCCGTATCATGATGGGATTTGAGAGTGGAATAGAAAACCCAGCTACAGAATCTACTTCAACAGCCAGTTTGTTATTAAGTTTTACTACTCATTTAAAAATACAATTATATTAGATTTTACTTGTTCTACGCTCAAGCAAAAATCTACATTAGAGTATACAGAGTTAAAGTCAATACACATTTTACTAAGAGAATCTCCCATAGAGTAATTCGTGCGGTGGAAGTCTACATATAACAGTTGATAGTGTCTACTAGATCGGACAGGAACATTTATTCTAATAGAAGAAATTAGGAAATCCGAAGGTATATTACCATTTAATATTTTTAGTACCATCATAGTATTCAACATAATACGTCTACTTTTCAATGTAGGCAAAAGAATTAATTTTAACCTACTAGTATAAGATGGCAACACAAAACTATTTCCAATGTAATCCTCTCAGTGCAAAAAGTAAAAATTGTTTCTGCACGGATTCGATTTTATCAGAATATATTGCATATTGGCGATCCCATACAACAGAACCATACTCTAAAATAGGTCTAACAAGTGACGTAAATAGTTGTTTCGTTATATATGGATCCGAGAATTCTTTGGCCCACGGTTTTATGAATCCTAAGACACCATAGGCTTTATTTACCATAGATGTAACATGATTGTTAAAATTTAATTTTGGATCCATTAGAATACTAAGATCAACGAAAGAATCTACAGTTGATAAAACCGAACCATTAATATAGTAATGTCTTATCGAAGAAGAATTTCTAGAAAAACACATATGTTTACATTTATTTAAATTCAAGTCCATACAATTTAGGCTGCACCATTGAAATAGTCTATTTAAATCATGCTGGAGTAAATCAGCTTGCTTTTCAGAATGATGGATAATGAACAACTTGACATCATCTGCATACATTAGCAATTTGGAATGCGATATAGAATTTGGCAAATCATTTACAAACAATAGAAACAGAATCGGGCCTAGGTGACTTCCCTGCGGAACACCTGATGGAACATTAATCGATTTTGAAAGACATCCCCCAAACAAAACTATCTGAGTCCTATTTTGTAAGTAAGATGAAATCCAATTTACTAAATTTATACTAAAGCCAATATGATTTAATTTATAAAGTAGAAGTTCATGGTTAACCCTATCAAAAGCTTTACTAAAGTCTGTATAAATTGTATCAGTTTGTTTACGCTGAACAAATCCCTTTATCACAGTAAAAGTAAAGTGTATAAGATTGGTAATAGTTGAAAGACCACTACGAAAACCATGTTGATATGGACTTAACAAAGGTTGAATTCTGTGTGAAATAACGGTAGTAATTAACTTTTCGAACAATTTGGCACTTAATTTTGCCATTCCTCCATAATTTGAGACATTTGTTAGACTACCAGACTTGTGTAAGGGTATTATATAAGACTTCTACCAACAAGTAGGAACATAACCATATTTAAGGGAATAATTAAATAATAACGTTAGAGGTAATGCTAATGTATCTGAACAATTCTTTGGAATTATGCTGGGTATACCATCAGGGCCTGGACATTTAATAGGTTTTAAAATACATAGATTTTTAGAGACTTTGTAAGAAGGGCATACATATTTGATCTATCGTTGATAGTTCATAAGGATATGGGTCTTTAACCTGATAAGTAGTATTAGAATAAGTCGTGGCAAAAAATTTGCAAAACATTCTGCAATTTCTGAGTTTTTCGAAAATACTTGGTTATTTTATTTTAAAATTGTAGGCTTAGAAGAAACTTTTCTTTTTAGATTAACAAATTCATAAAATGATTTTGGGTTGGATTTAAAATTATCCTTAATCTTGTTAAAATAAAGATTATACAACCTTCGGGATTCTATTGTATATTTTGGTCTAGCAAGTGAATAGTTAGCATAGTCTATAGAGGATCCTGATTTTTTATATTTTTTAAAAAGTTTATTTTTTGAGTTTTTTATACTTGACAATTCGCGTGTATTCCATGGATGTCTATCAGAGCTTCTAGTTCTAACAGTAGGAACACATTCAGAAATAAATTTGTTTAGAGTAACATAAAATGTATCTATTGTAAACTCGAGATCAATAGGACTCTTACAAAGGCAAATAGAGGTCTGGTTTACAGATGAGATAAGTCAGTTGAGTTTGCAAAAGTTAGTATTTTTATAGTTAAAGGTAGTTTTTAATGAGTTTAACGAATTGTCTGAAATTAAATAATCATGTATCATGGATATACATAAAGTTGGGTGATAATTATCTTCAGGAATACAAATAGGAGGTATCCTAACTAATTCAAAATATGGTGTATGATTTACGAAGACTAGGTCAAGGATTTTCTCATGATTTGTTGAAGATTAATGTCACAAAATCGACTAATAATTTCAGAAGTAAATTGATTTAAATTTATATCAGATGTCAATGGAGTAAGAGCTTCTGACTCTGGCAATGAAAGCCACTTCACAGATGGCATATTAAAATCGGTCCGAACCATTCATTTTATTAATTATGGATTGTATTGCTAATATATGCTGATTATACATATCAAGCTGCGATGAAGGAGGAATATATGAACAAGTGACGAATAATTTAAATTTACCCAATTCAATGGATATGCCGACAAATTCTATATCAGTTAAATGATTTAATTGGATTACATTAGTGGAATATTTGGCGTCTGCTGCGTTGAGGACACCACCACCCCTTTTATTTATCCGATCTTTTCTAAAATATTAAATGCAATACAAATAATTGTATTCGTCCTTTGTTTGTTGTTTATTATTTCGCAAATCAAATGTTTTCTTGCATCAGCTGTTTATTTGCTAAATCTTACTTAATGTTGTCTGTTTACTTTTCTCAGTATTATTACTGGTCGAAGCAAAAGAGAGTAAAAACGCTTACTCTCTGAACTAGAACTTACTGAATAAATGTTACTGGAAAAGTAACCAGACACACCTATTATACCATGAAATTACTTTAAGGTGTGTAGTTTTGAAATATTCACCCCAATCCGTATGTCGTCGACACAAAACGACATCGTCATTGTCGACATTTATTGATAACTATTGAAACATGTTTGGTATTCCGTAACAAAGAGCAGCGTTCGAAAATAAACATTATGGTACCGTTCCACAGTGTTCTGTACCGTACCAAGGTGGATAGGTACACTAAAATAACGTACTGTACCGGTACACAAACACTAAAAATATTTTTAGCGTTACTGTTCCGGATTACAACGAAAATCTTAGCGTACCAACTGCGGTACACTAAAAAATCGTAGTGTACCGACAGCGGTACACTAAAAAATCGTAGTGTACCGGCAGTGGTACACTAAAAATCGTAGTGTACCGACTGCGGTACATTAAAAACCGTTGTGTTCCACTGTTCGGAACACTAAAAATCGTAGTGTTCCACTGGTCGGAACAATACAAATCGTAGTGTTCCACTTACTTCAACTGTACTGGTAGTGTACCATACACGTCTGTTTTGTTTTTTTTTTTTTGAGGTAAAATGAGATCAAATAATAGAAAAATAAAAATGAATATAACTTTATTTGCAATTACAAAAGATAGGTATTTTAGCCCGTTTTTGTGACAAAATTATACATCTTTGGGTAAAATTTTCATTAATTTACACAACGAATATGATTTCTCTCATAATATTTGGATATCTCCTTGTAAAATGTTAGTATGAAATTTTTTTCTTAAAAAAATTATACCTGCATCCATCTATGACTTATACTTTTAGAAAATTTTAGCAAAAATATTTAAAATTTGATTACTGTCACTCAATCAACATAATTATTACCTGCATATTCACGAAAAGAAGTGTACAAATTACTCGGATATGAAAAAAGTAGTTTTATGATTTTGGGATAAATATTACAAAACCACATACAGGTACCATATAAAAAACGAATTGCATATCTTTATTATTGGAATATTCTTCCTTTTTATAATTTTTGTACAGGTAGTTTTATGCAATACATTTTTCCGATCAGCGCAATCGATTATAAGCCAAAATGAAATCAAATGGTATTTTCAGTTACGAGTTGGCCGTCACTAGACGCGCATTTTTAGTTATAAAATATTTATGATGTTAAACTGTTGATGCTAATATAATATTACTAATTTTTAATATTATATAAACAAATAAAAATTATATTTATAAAATCTATTGAAAAACAATAAAAATATAAATTTTATTCATACAAAATTTATCATCTGGCAACTCTGTTTGTTTAGAAGTGTATTAATTTTGTGCTCCGCAATAACAAAAATAAATTTCAATTTTAACGTGATAATTAGTGGTTTTTCAGTGTAAATTTGTTTTGATAAATTATTTCATAAAAAATCTATTAGTAATGTGTGAAATTTCGTCGAAATAACATATTTTAAGTGTATTTTTGCTTAAAGTAAGTTGGTGACTTTCCATTGCTTTAATTGTGAGATTTTCGTGTATTTCATTGTGTTTGACGTTTGTAGTAAAGCGGTTTACACACTATCATTTTTGACTGTCACATTTTTTATCGATTACTGACTGTCCAACAACCATAAATATTTTTGTGGTTGCCTGATGAATGACAAACATGTGAGGCCACACTATCAAACAAGCAAAATTTGGGCAAGAGTGCCATTCAAAAATGATAGTGTGTACACCGCATAATTGTTTATATCTCTTAATTTTATCACTTACATCTATTCATAAAAGCAATGTAAAGCATACTTTTAGGCTAATTATATCATTGGCAACACTATATTATACTATTGCCAACTCTTAATTATCACCTTTTATTTTGAACTAACCTTTGTAGTTTACAGCATATTTAAAAAATTTTGAACAAATTGAGAACTTAGTAAATAATTTTGACTTTTCTGATGATTCTCCGAAGAGGAAGAAATTATCGGCTGTTGCTGTAGGAAGTTCTAGTGTAGCTTCGGAGAACTTAATTAGTTTAAATTCTCCAAATACCTTAACTTCCCCAGTAAATCGAATTCTTCGAAGAGTCTATATTTATATCCAGGCTTCATGCTGATACCTCGACTGACAACATTCTGTCTCATTTAAAAACCAAAATTCCGGATATTTCTCAGAATGAAATAAAAATCTATAAATTTAATTCATCGCAACCCCGGGATATTTCATCATTTAAGATCGTTCTTCCGGGTAAACTATTTGATAAATTAATTGATAAATCATTCTGGCCTGACGGGCTATTAGTGAAAGAGTTTGTATTTAGAGAAAGACCTCTTGCTAACCCAGTAGTTATTTCTTCGGAATCAAAAAACTAAAACTTGTTAATAGCTTGTCTTTTTTATATCAAAACGTCAGGGGCTTAAATACTAAGCTCAGATATACATTAAAAGTTTTTATTGTGATTATAAGGTGATTGTGTTCACAGAAACATGGCTTAAGCCTGATATTAAAGAGACTGAATTTTTTTCTGATAGTTTTCAAGTCTATAGAAAAGACAGGTTAGACAAAATTGGTGGTGGTGTTTTGATTGCTGTCCACAACTCAATTTCATCTGAACTAGTATATTTAGAATCTAACCTTAATGTTGAATTATTTGCGTAAAGCTATCGTATCTTTGTACTATTACTTATATATCTTGTTCATATATTCCTCTTAATTCAGATATTGAGATATATAACAGACATGCCGATTTAATAAGCTACATCTCGGATTTACTCTCTGAAACATATGTGTTAATTTGCATGGGTGATTTTAATCTTCCAAATGTTTCTTGGGTGGCAGGTGATAACATTTCAGATTTCATACCGGCGGTAAATAATACTGGGGACAAAATATATGATAAATGTTTGTACCAAGTTAATTATATATTAAACGTTAAGGATCGGATTTTGGATTTAGTATTTTCATCCACGTTAAATATTTCTCTAAATAGAGTTTCACCCCTTGTAGAACCTGAAGACAAGTATCACCCTACGTTTTCAATTAACATTGAACTAAAACATGTTTCAAATAAATCTAAACCACTTAAAAACACGAATCCCTCATACAATTTCGCTAAGGCAAACCTTTCTGAACTGAAATGTATCCTGTCTAATACTAATTGGTGCTTCAATAATGATATTGATACATGTGTTGCAAATTTCTACAATGAACTCAACAGTGTTTTTTCCAAATGTGTTCCTTTGACTAAAGGGTTTGTTGGCCAAGGTCCTGCCTGGTTTACACCTTCTTTAAGGCGACTGCGTAATATTAAAAGTAGGCTCTTTAAGAGGTTTAAAAAAAGGAAATACTTTACAAAATTTTTCGAAATATGTTGTTACTCGAAATCAGTACAATACTGAGAATTCAAAATCGTATTCACTTTATCTTTCAAAAATTAAATATAATTTAAAAAATAATCCCAAAAGTTTCTATAAGTTCGTAAACTCTAAAAGAAAGGTTAATAAATTCCCAAGTAGTATGAGATATGGAAGTAGAGAGTCATTTGATAACTCAGAAATTTCCAATATGTTCGCAGATTACTTCGAATCATCCTATTCCTCTATTGCATTAAGTAGTCAATATGACTTTTCTATCGAAAAACTTAATAACTTCCCTTGCATTATACTAACAAATAATGAATTTTTGGCAGGCCTTAAATCTTTACGTACATATAACCTATCAGGGCCTGATGGTGTTCCCACTCTTATTCTTAAATCCTGTGCAAATGAAATTTATTTACCTCTGACTGTGATCTTTAATGAATCTCTACGTCAGGGTTATTTCCCAATATTCTGGCGATCTAGTTATATTATCCCTATTCACAAATCTGGAAATAGAAGTTTGGTAGAAAATTACAGATGTATTGCAAAACTAAGCGCTATACCTAAACTTTTTGAGCTATTTATATGTCGCAGATTAAAACATTTCACAAAATCTATAATATCGCCTTTTCAACATGGTTTTATTCAAGGCAGATCTACAACTACAAACTTTTTGGAATTCATTAATGAAGTTCACAAGGGTTTTAGTAAAAAATTTCAGACAGATGTTATATAAACTGATTTCAGCAAAGCATTT
Source organism: Musca vetustissima (assembly GCF_032173495.1). Taxonomy (NCBI): domain Eukaryota; kingdom Metazoa; phylum Arthropoda; class Insecta; order Diptera; family Muscidae; genus Musca; species Musca vetustissima. Next base: position 9,311 of record NW_026878484.1, on the reverse strand, counting down.
GATACGGTAGTTCATAAACTGTTGCTTTATAAACTTAGTCTTATGGGATTTCCTAATACATTCTTAAATTGGATATCTACCTACTTAGAAGGTCGTTCGCAGAACGTGTTACTTAATGACTCATTATCCAGGAATATCACTGTCTTATCGGGGGTTCCACAAGGTAGTCACTTAGGACCTCTTCTTTTTATTCTCTACATCAATGACCTTCCTTCCGTTATCCGCTTTTCAAAAAGCGGATGCTGATGATATTAAGTATACATTAGTATTAATGAAATCTGTATTGATTATCACATTGGTTCTTATAAGTTGGAAAATATTTCGTCTTTCGTTAATCTAGGAGTAATATTAGACCCTAAACTGCAGTTTAATCCCCAAATAGAGTCTTGCATTAATAAAGCAAAATCTTTATTAGGATTCATTAAGCGCTGGTCCAAAGAATTTGATGATCCTTACGTTACAAACGCCTATTTATTACTTTAGTTCGACCAACACTAGAGTATGCTTGTATTTTATGGAGGCCTTCCTACAAGTGTTATTCTGATAAAATAGAATCTGTCCAAACTCAATTTCTTTTGTTTGTGTGCGGGGTCTACAATGGGATCCATCTGTAAGACTCCCCCCATATGAAAGTCGCTTAATGTTAATAGATTTGCCTACCCTTGAAAGTAGACGTTTTATGCTAAGGGCGATTTTTATAATAAAATTGATACGTGGCTTAATCGATTCCCCTAATTTATTAAGCGAAATAAATTTCAATATTCCATCCCGTACTACCCGTAACTTTATCCCAATAAATTTACCGCTCGTAAGATCTAATTATGAAGCTAGTAGTCCAATGCGAACTTTGTGTGAAATATTTAACAATATATATATTAGCTTATCACTGACTGAACCATTAGATATAATAAAAAAATTACTATTGCGTATGTAGCAGGGTGCCAGATGTGAAGTTTGTGTAGCTTTTAAATATTAGAGTGATTCTATATTTACTTTAATTATAAATGTGTTTATTTATAGTAGTCTATGCCGGCTGATAAAATATGTAGTATGTCATCCCACCATTTACTAACCCCTCCATAGTCCGGACTATGGGGTTTCGAGTTCCCTTCGATATAGGGAGGTGGCCCCCACGGTCGGTTGGGGCGGATGTGAGTGGCGTGGGACCGAACGAAAAAAAAAATAAAAAATAAAAGATAAATACATCCTTTTGTTTTCCGACAAATGGAACACTACGTTTTTAAGTGTTCCGCCAAGTGGATCACTACCATTTTTAGTGTTCCGCCAAATGGATTACTGCGATTTTTAGTGTTCCGGCCAGTGGAACGCTACGATTTTTAGTGTTCCGGAAAGTGGAACACTACGATTTTTAGTGTTCCGACCGCTGTAAGCTACGATTTTTTAGTGTTTCGACCGCGGTACAATACGATTTTTAGTGCTCCGACCGCGGTACACTACGATTTTTAGTGCTGCAATTTCGGAGTTTTTCAAAAATACTTGGTTATTTTATTTTAAAATTGTAGGCTTAGAAGAAACTTTTCTTTTTAGATTAAAAAATTCTTAAATTGATTTTGGGTTGGATTTAAAATTATCCTTAATCTTGTTAAAATAAAGATTATACAACCTTCGGGATTCTATTGTATATTTTGATCTAGCAACTGAATAGTTAGCATAGTCTATAGAGGATCCTGATTTTTTATATTTTTAAAAAGTTTATTTGTTGAGTTTTTTATACTTGACAATTCGCGTGTATTCCATGGATGTCTATCAGAGCTTCTAGTTCTAACAGTAGGAACACATTCAGAAATAAATTTGTTTAGAGTAACATAAAATGTATCTATTGTAAACTCGAGATCAATAGGACTCTTACAAAGGCAAATAGAGGTCTAGTTTACAGATGAGATAAGTCAGTTGAGTTTGCAAAAGTTAGTTTTTTTATAGTTAAAGGTAGTCTTTAATGAGTTTAACGAATTGTCTGAAATTAAATAATCATGTATCATGGATATACATAAAGTTGGGTGATAATTATCTTCAGGAATACAAATAGGAGCTATCGTAACTAATTCAAAATATGGTGAATGATTTACGAAGACTAGGTCAAGGATTTTCTCATGATTATTTACTATATTATTTATTTGTTGGAGATTAATGTCACAAAATCGACTAATAATTTCAGAAGTAAATTGATTTAAATTTATATAAGATGTCAATGGAGTAAGAGCTTCTACTCTGGCAATGAAAGCCACTTCTCAGATGGCATATTAAAATCGGTCCGAACCATTCAGTTCATCCCAAAATTATTTATTTATTTATCGATATAAATCTAGCACCGTGAGAATAATAAAATTCTTATGAAGTGGTGCTAGTGGTACATTGAATATTTCAAGAGTATATTATGAATAAAGATAATAACAAAATATGTTTAGTGTTCATTTTATATAAGATATTCTTGTAATTCATGTTTGAAACGCAGGATGTTGCTTATAACCTGTATATTAGGTGGAAGATTATTCCAAAGACGAATAGTTGGTATGAAAAATTGTTTTTCCGATTTGGAAGTTTTAAATTTTAATTGTATTATTTTCTTGCCTCTGTTAGATCTGGCAAATTGTATTCTTTTTATTAAGTAAGATGGTTCCTTGTTTATTATAATTTTATGAAGAAATACGAGAGCTCTATATTTAAGGTAGTTTTCAAATGTCATGTTGAAAATCTTATAGGCAAGCTCAGAAATTCGATCACTACGTTTTTTATTAAATATATATCTTGCAATGTTATTAAACCTAACTTTAAGCTTGCGTTGGTCAGCATGGTCACAGTTGTAAAAAACTTCGGAGCCATATAAAAGAGTCGGAACAAGGTATGATTTTGCAAGTAACATGCGTATTTCCATGGGTGTAGAGTTTTCAGCCCAATTAGATATGTTTCTCAAATCATCATTAATTATATTTATCGTAAATTGTAAATTTCTTGTGTTCGATCCTAGATATAATTGAACATCATCAGCATATATATGTAATTTGCAATGTGTCAGTGACTCCGGTAGATCGTTGATGTAAATGCAAAATAATAGAGGGCCCAAAACCGATCCTTGGGGAACACCGTGTTTTACAGGCAACTGCGAAGAGAACATATTGTTGTGAAAAACCGCTTGTGATCGGTTGCTGAAGTATGAATTAATAAGAAGGCATGCAGAGGCAGAGAAGTTAAAAAATTTTTGGAGTTTCAGTAATAGAATGTTATGGTTTACGGTGTCAAATGCCTTGCTGTGATCTAGAAGTACGAGGAAGGAATCTTGCATATTGTCTTGATTACATCTTAGATCTTCAGTGACGTCCAAGAGGGCAGTAACACAGCTTCTGTTCTTCCTAAATCCAGACTGATGTTCAGTAAGCATGTTATTTTTAGTGAGATATTCATTGATTTGCTTGTACATCAAGGTTTCTAATACTTTAGATATTAAAGGCAATATTGCTATAGGACGATATTCATGGTTAGCTTTGGGAATTGGAATAATTTTCGCTTGTTTCCATGCACCAGGGAAGGTAGATTTAACAAGAATGGTATTTAATATATATATTATGTAGGGTAGAATTTTTGGTAAGATTAATCTTAGTAGCTTCGGATTGATACCATCCATACCCTCAGCATTCGATTTAATTTCCTTGAATGTTGAAATAACTTCAGTGTGTTCGACACATCTGAAGGAAAATTCATTTTCATTATGAACAATATTCAAGCGTGAGTAAAAATTCTCGGAATTGACGGCCAAGTTTGGACCAACGAATTTTAGATTTAACTCTTCAACATCGATATCATTATTTGAATGGGATCTATATTTGTTTCCAATGCCGATTTCTCGTATTTTCTTCCATTTACATTTGCTGCTTAATGCTGTTGAAAATTTGCATTTGTAGTAAGTAGATTTAGCCTTTTGTATACATCTTGTTACTTCACGTCTCAAAGATTTGAATTGTTCATAGAGCTCTGGGATTTTGTATTTTTTCCATCGTTTGTAGCTATAATCTCTTTTATATATAATATCTTTGATATGATTATATGGTTTCTCTTCATTCTTCGGTGAAAATGTTTTTAAGGGCACACATTCATCCAAAATAAGATAACATTTTTCTTGGAGAAACATTACTTGGTCATTTGCATTTGTCATGGTATAAATTTCATCCCAATAAATATTGAATAAGAGGTAATTTAAAAGGTTATAATTTGTTTTGCTAAAATTGCGATATGAAATGGTTTCATTTGTGATGATGACATCAATATCATAAACCATATAAAGAAGGTCGTGTTTAGAAAACACTGGAGCTGATAGCTGATCATACAGTAGTATTTTTGATAGTTGGTTAGAAAAAATAATGTCGATTAGGCTATTCGAACTTGTATGAAAATGAGTAGGATTTGTGGTGTTAACTGGATATAAGTCGATCATTTGAAACTCATCGGCTAACATATTTTCGAGCAGAATATTGCTGTTAAAATCGCCGCAAATAATAATATCATTGTATGTCACTGAAATATTTTGTAAGTCTGAAAGCAGTTCAGTAACTTCTGAATGTTTATTCGGTCTGTAAACGCAGCCAATAAGACATTTTTGAGACATTTTTAGATTTAACTCCATGATGATATATTCATTCGGGCTCGAACTTTTAGATTTCGATATAACTTTACATTTAATGCTATTTTTAATGTATATGCACACGCCCCCGGCAAAAGATACGCGATCCGCACGGAACAATGTATAGCCAGGTATATTATAGATGCTGTCTTGTACTTCGCAATGAAACCATGTTTCAGAGATACAAATGACGTCAACTCCCGAGGAAACGAAGACTTGTTGAAATTCATCTAGTTTATTATTAAGACTTTGAGCGTTAATATGTACCAACTTCAGTCCATTTCGTTGTTTGGTGAGAACCCTTATCATGTTGAAGAGTACGTCTGTGGAATTATATCTAGTATCACAGATCATATATCACAGTTAAATAAGCAACAAGCACCTGCACAACTAGTTTTAATTTCAGTGATTTCATTTCTTTAAACAATATTGATATTAATAATAGATAATTAACTTTTTTCAAATTTAATAAAATGTAAAAATATGATAAGATTAATTTAAAATTAATTTTTAAAAATAACTGTCTGTTTAAATTTATTGATTTATACGTATATGATTGGTAACTCATAAACATTGTTGTTGGCAACACTGTAAGTTGACATAGCTGTTGGCAACAATAAGAATGACATTTAGTTAACACCTTCTCCATTGCACGAGTGATCAGGCACAGGTTGTTGAGAGAAGCGAAAGAGAGTATTTAGATGATCTATGGAACTAATGGTGATGGGAGTATCAGCATCATCGCGTTTCACAAAAACGAGCCCGCGTAATGTGAAAGCAGCAGATATGAGTTTTTTTCTTTTTTATATTAAGTGCAGCTTTGAGAATTTTGTAGTTGGTGTTAGTGAGATCCTCATTAATGAAGAAAGAGACATCGGTGTCAAAACCAGCGAGGCGCAAAGGCAATTGGGTTTTGTTTTGTCTTTTAAAAATATTAGCAGCTTTGAGCATGCTATTTCTCTCTTGCGGAGAAAATAACTTTACTAAAATAACGCCGTCGGTTGTTGTTGTAAAATTTTTATTTTGTTTTAAACGTTGAATTGATTTTATATTTGGTGGCATAACATTTAGAGAGTTGCATATATTTTGTAAAATATTGGGTAGATTTTCGTTTTGATGAGATGGTATTCCACAAAGGCGGAGGTTACAAGAAACTTTTAGATTTTCTTGTTGTGAAATTTTTTGTTTTAACATTTGAAGTTCATTGTGTATGACTTGAATGTCTTGTTGTTTGTTTTCAATCATTTTCATTTTATCACTTAGTTCTTCGACCCTAAGAGAGATTGTTAATATTTTTTCTTCAATTCCTCTTAAGGCCTCATCTACACTAGTTTTGACGCATTCTTTAATATTGGCAATCATTATTTCGTTTTGTTTTAAGAATTTCGCTTCTATGAGTTGGATTATTTTTGGTGATTTGTTATGCGATGAGATGGGAGTAGCGTCCACGTATGTCGTTTTTGTTGTTGGCGTTGAGAACATACGGCGAGATTGGTTAAATTTGCTGGTTTGCATTGTTATTCTTTTTTATTTACGTTTTGCGTTGCGTTTTGATATTGTTTATTATTATTGTGACACTATACAAATGCTATTTGTGTAAAACTGACTTTGTATCTATGTGTTTATATTTTTACTTTTTAATCAAAGAGGAGGCAAATTAAAACACGACCGCTCTCTTTCAATGTTCTGTACTTTTGATTTTATTAATTATGGATTGTATTGCTAATATATGCTGATTATAGATATCAAGCTGCGATGAAGGAGGAATATATGAACAAGTGACGAATAATAAATTTACCCAATTCAATGGATATGCCGACAAATTCTATATCAGTTAAATGATTTAATTGGATTACATTAGTGGAATATTTGGCGTCTGCTGCGTTGAGGACACCACCACCTCTTTTATTTATCCGATCTTTTCTAAAATATTAAATGCAATAAAAATAATTGTGTTCGTCCTTTGTTTGTTGTTTATTATTTCGCAAATCAAATGTTTTCTTGCATCAGCTGTTTATTTGCTAAATCTTACTTAATGTTGTCTGTTTACTTTTCTCAGTATTATCGCAAAAAAAGGATTACTCTCTGAACTAGAACTTACTGAATAAATGTTACTGGAAAAGTAACCAGACACACCTATTATACCATGAAATTACTTTAAGGTGTGTAGTTTTGAAATATTCACCCCAATCCGTATGTCGTCGACACAAAACGACATCGTCATTGTCGACATTTATTGATAACTATTGAAACATGTTTGGTATTCCGTAACAAAGAGCAGCGTTCGAAAATAAACATTATGGTACCGTTCCATAGTGTTCTGTACCGTACCAAGGTGGATAGGTACACTAAAATAACGTACTGTACCGGTACACAAACACTAAAAATATTTTTAGCGTTACTGTTCCGGATTACAACGAAAATCTTAGCGTACCAACTGCGGTACACTAAAAAATCGTAGTGTACCGACAGCGGTACACTAAAAAATCGTAGTGTACCGGCAGTGGTACACTAAAAATCGTAGTGTACCGACTGCGGTACATTAAAAACCGTTGTGTTCCACTGTTCGGAACACTAAAAATCGTAGTGTTCCACTGGTCGGAACAATACAAATCGTACTGTTCCACTGGTCGAAACAATACAAATCGTAGTGTTCCACTTACTTCAACTGTACTGGTAGTGTACCATACACGTCTGTTTTGTTTTTTTTTTTTTTTTTGAGGTAAAATGAGATCAAATAATAGAAAAATAAAAATGAATATAACTTTATTTGCAATTACAAAAGATAGGTATTTTAGCCCGTTTTTGTGACAAAATTATACATCTTTGGGTAAAATTTTCATTAATTTACACAACGAATATGATTTCTCTCATAATATTTGGATATCTCCTTGTAAAATGTTAGTATGAAATTTTTTTCTTAAAAAAATTATACCTGCATCCATCTATGACTTATACTTTTAGAAAATTTTAGCAAAAATATTTAAAATTTGATTACTGTCACTCAATCAACATAATTATTACCTGCATATTCACGAAAAGAAGTGTACAAATTACTCGGATATGAAAAAAGTAGTTTTATGATTTTGGGATAAATATTACAAAACCACATACAGGTACCATATAAAAAACGAATTGCATATCTTTATTATTGGAATATTCTTCCTTTTTATAATTTTTGTACAGGTAGTTTTATGCAATACATTTTTCCGATCAGCGCAATCGATTATAAGCCAAAATGAAATCAAATGGTATTTTCAGTTACGAGTTGGCCGTCACTAGACGCGCATTTTTAGTTATAAAATATTTATGATGTTAAACTGTTGATGCTAATATAATATTACTAATTTTTAATATTATATAAACAAATAAAAATTATATTTATAAAATCTATTGAAAAACAATAAAAATATAAATTTTATCCATACAAAATTTATCATCTGGCAACTCTGTTTGTTTAGAAGTGTATTAATTTTGTGCTCCGCAATAACAAAAATAAATTTCAATTTTAACGTGATAATTAGTGGTTTTTCAGTGTAAATTTGTTTTGATAAATTATTTCATAAAAAATCTATTAGTAATGTGTGAAATTTCGTCGAAATAACATATTTTAAGTGTATTTTTGCTTAAAGTAAGTTGGTGACTTTCCATTGCTTTAATTGTGAGATTTTCGTGTATTTCATTGTGTTTGACGTTTGTAGTAAAGCGGTTTACACACTATCATTTTTGACTGTCACATTTTTTATCGATTACTGACTGTCCAACAACCATAAATATTTTTGTGGTTGCCTGATGAATGACAAACATGTGAGGCCACACTATCAAACAAGCAAAATTTGGGCAAGAGTGCCATTCAAAAATGATAGTGTGTGCACCGCATAATTGTTTATATCTCTTAATTTTATCACTTACATCTATTCATAAAAGCAATGTAAAGCATACTTTTAGGCTAATTATATCATTGGCAACACTATATTATACTATTGCCAAGTCTTAATTATCACCTTTTATTTTGAACTAACCTTTGTAGTTTACAGCATATTTAAAAAATTTTGAACAAATTGAGAACTTAGTAAATAATTTTGACTTTTCTGATGATTCTCCGAAGAGGAAGAAATTATCGGCTGTTGCTGTAGGAAGTTCTAGTGTAGCTTCGGAGAACTTAATTAGTTTAAATTCTCCAAATACCTTAACTTCCCCAGTAAATCGAATTCTTCGAAGAGTCTATATTTATATCCAGGCTTCATGCTGATACCTCGACTGACAACATTCTGTCTCATTTAAAAACCAAAATTCCGGATATTTCTCAGAATGAAATAAAAATCTATAAATTTAATTCATCGCAACCCCGGGATATTTCATCATTTAAGATCGTTCTTCCGGGTAAACTATTTGATAAATTAATTGATAAATCATTCTGGCCTGACGGGCTATTAGTGAAAGAGTTTGTATTTAGAGAAAGACCTCTTGCTAACCCAGTAGTTATTTCTTCGGAATCAAAAAACTAAAACTTGTTAATAGCTTGTCTTTTTTATATCAAAACGTCAGGGGCTTAAATACTAAGCTCAGAAGCCTATACATTAAAAGTTTTTATTGTGATTATAAGGTGATTGTGTTCACAGAAACATGGCTTAAGCCTGATATTAAAGAGACTGAATTTTTTTCTGATAGTTTTCAA